>NC_092281.1:34914458-35066636 GCF_036320965.1 Panulirus ornatus
TCAGAAATAAATTTTAGCCCAAGTAGAGTATTATAGTAAATTCAGAATATAATTGAAGTCGTCCATATGTTTGATCGATCGATATATTAATGGATTCTTTCAACAAGTAAAGTAGATGATTGATCGGGTTTTGACATGACGTATACCTCGTCCTTCCAAGTGTCCCCCATTAACTGGGCCAAGGCATTGAATTAGAATTGGAAGGGTTAGAGACCACTTCTACCAAGTCTTAAGACAAGAAAACGAGGTTAATATAACACTATTGTCAAAATTCATCAACTAAGACCAGGAATGATGGTCCCGGGTGCCCAAAGGGGGATGAACGAAGCTTCGAGATGGTATCGGGGTGATGAACACCAAGGGTAAAAGTAACTCTGGTGAGAGGAAAGGGGAAAGAACACTGATAACAAAATGTTAAAGGGTTGGTCATCCTCCTCGCCTGAGTGATAGTCATGACGAGGAAATGGAGGGAATTAACTCTGGAGGCGGAGAGCCAGAGACACAGTGACCTTTGTGTAGGCTGAGGCCATATCATCCCCCTTACAGTACATTTGGAATTTCACCAGAAGCTACAGAGGACAGTACGACTCTGTAAGTACCACAGGAGTTTTAAGATTTCGTTCAAGGAAGATATAGGCCTTATGTAACTGTCAAGATTAATGATGCTGTTAGATTTCTTAACCACTTGTGGTTCTGAAGATGTTATTATGAAGGGACCAGATGGAAGGCAGACATGCAGTAAGATTACAATATTTGATGTTCCCACATATTCAGATAATGAAGATCTTCAATTAGATGACGGATTTTTGGGGTTAAATAACGTGGTTAAACTCTGATAAATCTGAACCTAAACCATAGTTAATTGCTTTGACGAAGGGGTTAGATGTTAGAAGTTAGGTACATTCCTTTTTAAATTTAGAAATGGTTTATCTGCAGCGCTCAAAGTATAGTATAAAAGCTAGGCTGTTAAAGTGTCTCAAATCTATGGAAAATAAACAAAAATCTATTAAATTATTTCGTATAATATAGTAACCTGTAATGTGGCAGATATAGGGTGTTTTGGTCGAGGTGGTGTGCAAAGTGAGAGGGTTAGGGAAAATGATTTGGTAAACAGAGAAGAGGTAGTAAAAGCTTTGCGGAAGATGAAAGCCGGCAAGGCAGCAGGTTTGGATGGTATTGCAGTGGAATTTATTTAAAAAGGGGGTGACTGTATTGTTGACTGGTTGGTAAGGTTATTTAATGTATGTATGACTCATGGTGAGGTGCCTGAGGATTGGCGGAATGTGTGCATAGTGCCATTGTACAAAGGCAAAGGGGATAAGAGTGAGTGCTCAAATTACAGAGGTATAAGTTTGTTGAGTATTCCTGGTAAATTATACGGGAAGGTATTGATTGAGAGGGTGAAGGCATGTACAGAGCATCAGATTGGGGAAGAGCAGTGTGGTTTCAGAAGTGGTAGAGGATGTGTGGATCAGGTGTTTGCTTTGAAGAATGTATGTGAGAAATACTTAGAAAAGCAAATGGATTTGTATGGAGCATTTATGGATCTGGAGAAGGCATATGATAGAGTTGATAGAGATGCTCTGTGGAAGGTATTAAGAATATATGGTGTGGGAGGCAAGTTGTTAGAGGCAGTGAAAAGTTTTTATCGAGGATGTAAGGCATGTGTACGTGTAGGAAGAGAGGAAAGTGATTGGTTCTCAGTGAATGTAGGTTTGCGGCAGGGGTGTGTGATGTCTCCATGGTTGTTTAATTTGTTTATGGATGGGGTTGTTAGGGAGGTGAATGCAAGAGTTTTGGAAAGAGGGGCAAGTATGAAGTCTGTTGGGGATGAGAGAGCTTGGGAAGTGAGTCAGTTGTTGTTCGCTGATGATACAGCGCTGGTGGCTGATTCATGTGAGAAACTGCAGAAGCTAGTGACTGAGTTTGGTAAAGTGTGTAAAAGAAGAAAGTTAAGAGTAAATGTGAATAAGAGCAAGGTTATTAGGTACAGTAGGGTTGAGGGTCAAGTCAATTGGGAGATGAGTTTGAATGGAGAAAAGCTGGAGGAAGTGAAGTGTTTTAGATATCTGGGAGTGGATCTGGCAGCGGATGGAACCATGGAAGCGGAAGTGGATCATAGGGTGGGGGAGGGGGCGAAAATTCTGGGAGCCTTGAAGAATGTGTGGAAGTCGAGAACATTATCTCGGAAAGCAAAAATGGGTATGTTTGAAGGAATAGTGGTTCCAACAATGTTGTATGGTTGCGAGGCGTGGGCTATGGATAGAGTTGTGCGCAGGAGGATGGATGTGCTGGAAATGAGATGTTTGAGGACAATGTGTGGTGTGAGGTGGTTTGATCGAGTAAGTAACGTAAGGGTAAGAGAGATGTGTGGAAATAAAAAGAGCGTGGTTGAGAGAGCAGAAGAGGGTGTTTTGAAGTGGTTTGGGCACATAGAGAGAATGAGTGAGGAAAGATTGACCAAGAGGATATATGTGTCGGAGGTGGAGGGAACGAGGAGAAGAGGGAGACCAAATTGGAGGTGGAAAGATGGAGTGAAAAAGATTTTGTGTGATCGGGGCCTGAACATGCAGGAGGGTGAAAGGAGGGCAAGGAATAGAGTGAATTGGAGCGATGTGGTATACCGGGGTTGACGTGCTGTCAGTGGATTGAATAAAGGCATGTGAAGCGTCTGGGGTAAACCATGGAAAGCTGTGTAGGTATGTATATTTGCGTGTGTGGACGTATGTATATACATGTGTATGGGGGTGGGTTGGGCCATTTCTTTCGTCTGTTTCCTTGCGCTACCTCGCAAACGCGGGAGACAGCGACGAAGCAAAAAAAAAAAAAAAAATTGATTACCACATGAAAGCTAGGCTCTCTAAGTGTCAGGTAAACAATATGTGATATTTTGAGTTAAGTCGAGGTGCTATTTACCACTGACGTTTAGATATTTGGGACCCTTGGGGATAGATTTGCCAAGATCATCACGGCCAAACTGACTGGATGGCAACCTAGGAGCTAGGCAGAATTGGATATCATAAAATCCTAAACAGTCGGTGGTTCCTGGGGCCTACCCTCCATCCTCTTGTAACTACGCTGCTGATTAGCATTTTGTTCTTTATATTTTTCAGAGGAACAAGACACTTCTGCATCTCTGTAAAGTTAAGGACTCATTGAAATTAATTCTTCAGATATTATCTGCAGTAAAAGGTAAAGTTGACAAGTTACTTTGCTCTTCTTCATAATGGGTTTCCCCTGATGTTTTCAATTAATGTTTAGCCTACCTAAATTTTCTAGTCGTACTTATATATTTATGTGTTGTTTCCAAACGGTAATTTGAATGGAATGACCTCATATATTTGTGTGTTGTTTCCAAACTGTAATTTGAAAGGAATGGCCTCGCTGAGCCCCAAGATGACCCTGTTTAAGAGAATACTCTTATTGTGAAGTAACATTGTCGTACAAGATGTAAAACAATTCCAAAGCTTTTTTCTTTTCCTCATGTTGCCACGTTGTTTAAAGTATTTAGTTGAGCTATTTGTTTTTCATTGAAACTGCATGAAATATTTATTTGTGTGGAACTATGATTATTCCAATGATAATTTTATTTCATGGATTTCCCATGTTTTATGCTGATATCTATCTTCTTGTGTTTCATTGTTTCATTCTGGTACCAGTTTTCACAACACATTATGTACTTTTGATTCTTATATTTGGACTCCAGTTTATTCTTGCATTATGGCTTCACCAGTCTAACGACAACAAAATTGGCTGTAATATTACTAATCCATGTAAACTGTTTCATTGTTTATCTTTGCTATGTACTGTACACCTCCAGTTGCCTTTTTTTGTACCTTGCATCAAACCAATAATTTTCATATGTATTCCTCTCAGTGTTATTGTTTACCAGTAAATTAGTTTATGTACATGTTTGGAGTCAGTTTTGTGTTTAAGGTTATTATATTTTTAGTCCTGGACATTTTAGTGTTGTGTTTTCCATATGTTATCTTCAGCTTCTATGTTAGAGGCTATTTTTGTTTCTTATTTGATATATTATATATGGAGAGTCTTCCTACGATCATAACATTATGTTTGTATTAAACCATGTTCACAGCTCCCTTACCGACTGCCACTGTGGTGTTGTGTGTTTTAGTTATCAGTTTTGTTTCTTGAATTAGACCATCGTTGGGATATTGATTTCATCCCATATTTCTACTCCTTGTATATTTCGACATGAAGGATATTATATGGGAAATCTGTACTGCCATAACCTTAACAACAATATTTTTTTCCTTTAGTAAGCTTAACAATATTATTTTTCCTTTAATGAGCTTAGCAATATCTTTTTCCCATTGGTGTGATTGGCAGTATTTTTTTCCCTTTACCACTGCTCTTACTACGTCTCTTCAGAAAACTAGTATAAAAATGGTATTTTCACTTTCAAAGTAATGTAATGACATAACGACTAAAAGATCTGATAACATACCAACCTCTTTAAAGCTAACAGGTGATCAATTTGAGACCTCTCATTCACTGGTGTAAAGTTAGTTTTTGTGCAGTGTGTTATTTAAGGTTATACTCAGGCATCTGAAGAATTCACACATATGTGTTAACTACAGGGAGGTAATGGCCAGGTCATCTAACTACTAATTCCAGCTTATGACATGTGTTCATAGTGCCAATTATATCAAAAAGCACTACTACAATTTGTGCTTTAACTGCAGTCAGTGGTATCACCTCCACTGTACATCACTGTCATCCACTGGAGACTACTCAGAACACTGGACGTACAGCAGCCATTCAGAAAATAACTTACAACACTCCGTCACAAACACCTTCACCTCGAGCACAAATTTCCAATAAACAGCATTACAGAATGCGCATTTTCAGTCTTCACAAATAGATCATTCTACGCCACAGAACTGCAATGACAAACTAAAGATTTTGCAATTCAGTGCTAGTAATGATAAGAACAAATACACAGAAATTCTCAGCTAATTAAGAGAATGCAGTATCCTTGTAGAACTCATCTAAGAAGCTAGTCTCGCATCCAGATCTCACAGCTGTAAGAAATAACAGACAAGGAGTAGGTACTCATAACACTTATTCACCAAACCATAATTTTCTCCACAACTGACACCATACAACAGCTCACAGACAACAACAATATCCTATAAACACAGTACTAGGTGCAAGATAATCCACATCTGCATACCTCCTCACTCTACATACCCCATAAGATACACTACCCAGCAGCAGAACCTCGATAAGATGCTCCCATTATTAAAGATTTGAATGCCCACTTTGTTCAGCATTCACACTTATGATCTCTGAGGTGAATCTCTTCAACTGTAACTTCTCAGTATACTTAACCTATGCAACCAACCAACCAACCAGACTCCCAGTCCACCACCTCCTGCAGCTAACTTTGTGAAACAACATTCTGCTCACACCAGCATTACATGGAAGGATGCTACGGCAACCATCCTCTGACCACTTACCCATCCTGAGCACACTCCATCCAGCTCACCCAGTCAATACAAAAGACAGCTACCTGGGTCAGAGGAGTGCAACGTGACGACCACCTGAGTGCTGGATCACTAAACAGGCGTCACTAACCCTCCAGATACCCAGGCGGTTAGTACTGGTAATATACCTCCCTGGTTGTTAGCTTCCTACAAACTACTACCTACTCCCATAAATTACACACATCGTAAAGTAAAGAAACCACCTTACACATAACCACTCACCATTGATAGAAATCAGAGATCAAATCAATATTCTTAAATAAATCTATCATTAAACTAATTATATAGAGGCAAACAGATAACTGGCACTCCTTCATCAACACAGTGAACCGAAAGACCCACATCACCACTCGTCTCACCAGTCCTCACTCATGAAGCACACCTGACTCATCACAGTAAAATCCATTGTCCCAAAGAACTTACAAACATACTCATGAGACATTTCTCAAAAATTACCCACAAACCAATCTCGCCTTTAAAAAGGAAAGTTGTGAAAAATCTACCCAAAATCCATTGAGACAATCGCCCACGTACCCTTCACTCCCACTGATACAAACAGTGCCCTTAAAATCTTAGGGAACTTTCCTCCTACAGACCCTAATAATGTAACAGACTTTCACATGAAACACTACGGTCCATTTGCTAATGGGTTTGGAAGCCTCTCACCAACATTCTCTTGAACTGACCCAAATGCAGCAGTCGCACAACCAGTCTTCCACCACTTAAAACAGTGTACACACAGCAAAAAAACTATCGCGCGTTTTTTGTACGAAACAAAATGACGCACCAGACGTGGAATAATGGAACAGTCAACATTTTCCTGTGAGATGGTGGTAGCCCTGATGTCCCTGCCTGTGGGTGTCCTCACCTATCTAATGGCAACGATATATCCTTCCGTATGTAGTACAGTAGATGGGATACGTAAATTGAGCATGTAAATGTAATATTCTGCACAGTAAGGCATATTGCAGTAATCATTATCTCTTGTAAAGTGTCAAATTCGTGGTGTAAAATAATATACTACATGGTAACTACGACACCCTGCTTCATACCGGCGGTGATTTATCTGTCTGCTGGTTTAGATTAATCAGCAACCTCACGTAATATGTAGTATCACCTGTGTGACTGATAACAGTATGTCACAAACCTGGCACCACATCATAGTATTTAGTAAACCAACATGAAAAGTAATGACTCTTTTCATGGATCTGCATTAGTTAACTTCCCTTTAACAGTGAAAATCAGATTTCTATATAACATGACCATAGACATGTTGTTGGAGGTTAAGAAAGTAATCTTTGACTGTAAATTTTATTATTTCAATACTTGGTATAACCTCGTCCCGTTGCCAACACTTCATTGAGCCTTCGAGGCATGGATGCCACTAACGTCTGCGTTAAGTTCCTACCAGAAGGGCTTCGTAGATGTTCCCATGCTTGTAAAGCATCATTTACGACTGTAGCACGACATCGATGTTGTCGGTCAGGCATGCCTTTCTGCATGGCCGCCCATACGTGCTCTATCGGGTTGAGATCAGGCGATTTTGCAGGATGTGGCACACTGTTATACGTGGATGGCGAGCATACCACGCCTTTACAACCCTGGATGTGTGAAGTGGGCTGTTATCTTGGACGAGGTAAAATGGCTCCGGCTCTGGAAACAGCATAGCCCCCACTGAAGGTAGCAGGACCTCTTCCAGTATCTCGACGTATTTAGGTCCGGTCAACTGGCCAGGCCCGACATCCACCAACTCACCGACACCAGCACCATGGATGGATCCAACCAAATAGTCCTGCACTGACGCGCGCGCTCACTCCTCCTGCTACCCACCACATGTTGTGTCTCGTATCTGGTTATACAAAATGTATAAAATTACATAAGACACACGTGTGTCTTAATCATATTAGTGCAACTGTTGCTGCAATATAGATTAAGATAATAACTAAGTAAATTAAAAAATATTAACTAACTTAATATATAATAATTATTTATTATGATATTACATCGTAAATGGAGATTATTGCTACAGTATTTACATATGCCGTATAAAGTGATCATGATCACTGTTATTCACTTAAAAAATAATGAGTGTGCATAACTCAAATGTAATACTGCAGCACAACAGGACGTTTCAAGCAGCAAACCACTGTGGTGGCCGTGGCACCATGGTTTCAAAGCACTTCCGGAACGGTTGTTCATGTTGGCCTCACCATAAATTGTCATTATAAAATGGAAAATATGTTATATAGCATAACCTCTGTGTGTGTGTGTGTGTGTGTGTGTGTGTGTGTGTGTGTGTGTGTGAGACAGACAGACAGAGAAAGAGCTAACCTGGTGTTAGGATGCCGCCAAACATGTTTGTTTGCAGGGGGACCATCGCTGCAGAAGGTTTTTTCATCACAAAAGATGACGTTCTCCCAAAACTGATGTGGCTTGTCCGCATACTCCAACGCATACTCCACCCTGCTCTCCATGTTTGCCTCACTTAACACAGGTTTTGTTGCTGGTATGCGACCACGTAGCCCCTCAGAGTGATGTCTGTTTCGGACAGTTTGAGGCGTGCACTGCAGACCAAGAGTATCCCGAATGTTGCTAGCGGGCGTGAAGGGGGCAGCAGCAGCAATGACAGCTGCTATGGCCTAGGGAAAGGATGACATATTGCAAATATAACATGTAATGTGGTTTTTTACATAACATCAAGTGGTCCAGTATACTTATATATGCAACATCATTACCTGATCATCTTCCGGGGTTGTGCAACGTGGGCGCCCACGCCGATGCCTGTTGTCTGTGTTGCCCAACTCTGCCTGTCGGCGAATCCATCGTGCTACGGTTGACCGGTGAATACCAAGACGTCTGCCAATTTCAGAGTCGCTGTAGCCTTCATTATGAAGCTGTAGAATAGCTTCACGTGTCGCTTGTGAGGTCTCCATGGTAGAATTAGATATACCACAAAAACAACCTTTCGACATTGGCTCGCAGTGAACTATACCCGCGCTGTTTCATTGTTTCAAAAATATATCGCATGTCTCATTACATTTCCTGCATGGACACGAAATGGCGGTGTAAGATAACCTTTATGGACTGCCACGAACCCAGATGTGCTATAGAATAATACAATATCAATAGTAAAACATATTCTTCCCAAATTACACCTATACAATATGAAGGTATTGTGTTTACCTGGCATCACATTGAGGTATGCTGCAGCTACCACATGCCCCCGGGGGTTGCCGCATATAGCTGTGTGTGTCTCACAGATATATTACACACACCAATTCAAAAGTAGGGGTTCGTACGGCCTTGTATGATGTAATTTTATTGTTAATAATATAATGCCGCTCTTGTGGCACGTAACTTACATGGGTCTAGCATAGGACTCTGGAAACCTGTGGCTTCTAGGCACGTATACCAACCCTACCGGCATAGTACATCAGGTAGGTCAATGATCATTACAGACGTCTTCGACCCCCTCTGCGCGATAGTTTTTTTTGTTGTGTGTACGTCCTCCTCACTGCTGAGATGGTCTACACAATGGAAGGGGGAGAGTCTTCGCTGGTCACAGTCAGGTGGTTCATTTATTTCATCATCATACCAGTGACCCATGTTGATCTGCTTCACATGCTGCACCTTGTCTGGGTAATAGACCATCTTCGCAAGTCGTACTTCGTGTTGCACTTTGTTGCAAAGTTGCTTGTAAAGGTCGTTGGTGTGAGTGTTGAGAGCAGGACTGCATAAGTGGCTAGATATGGTGGGTGATGATCCAGGGAGCGTCCGTCGGCCGGGGGTCGTGTTACCATCTTCCGGGAAGAGAAATGTTGGTAAGTGTGGTTGCAGGTTTCATGTTACTTCTCCCACATGATCTTAACATATTCACTGGTTACCTCAGTCCACTCATGATGAGAGACCCACCAACCTACATCTCTCCTCGGCGAGTCAGTAAGTGGCGGGTAAGTTTGGTGTCTTCCCTCTCATGTTGAGAGATGGTGGGGCGGGGGAGCACAAGACTGATAAATGAACACTGCGTCCGAGAAGGTGGGGGAGAGGCTTGGGTGGTAGTTACTGGTCAGCCGTGTCAGACAGAACCAGGTCAAGAGTGTTTTGACCAAGCTTGGGGAAGTGAACTATCTGAGATACATGTAGGTGTTCTTGGAGGTTGGTGGTGTCTACCTAATTAGAATCCCCACATATCACCAACTCACAACAAGGGGTCGTTGTCCTGAGTGTGTCACATGTGTGGGTTAGATATTCTTACGGTACATGCATGGATGGTGAGGAGGCGCCGCGGGTGGTACACTGTGCAGTGTATGATGGAGACAGTTTGACGTGGGTGTTGTAATGTTGACGTAATATGTGCAGACCCTCAGGCAAGTTAACTGTCAGCTGGGCTGGACGTAAGTCTTGGTGACAGTAGAGTGCTACACCTCCCTCATCCCCCGGACTTTGATGGACTAAGGTGGCAGAAGAGACTGTAGTGGTCACTCAGGCTACAAGTTTGTGTGTGTGTGAAGATGGGAGGTGTTGGCCACCAGGTCACACGTACACACAAAGTCTGAGATGATCAACTCATGTGTAAAGTGTTCCGCTCTTCCCCTGACATCCTCTCGCGGTAAGGTGATCTCGTATGGCTAATTAATGTCTGGGTCAGGATAATTAAGACAGAGCCTTCTTGTAAAACATTATCAAGATATATAATGGTTGGCATAGCAAGACTTGAGGCGTGAGCCCGAGGCATGTGCTGAAAACAAGCAGAGAGAGAGAGAGAGAGAGAGAGAGAGAACCTAGAGGCATCTACAAGATCCTACCATAATGCAGCGCTAGTGTGTAACACTTACCATAGTGTATCCAACATAAGACATCTCACTTTACGGGTATGTTCCAAGGTGACCATGTGATGTATAAGTGATGTGCTGGTGAGTGATATCGTCACACAAGTGATGTGTTGGTGAACGAACACGTCACACAAGTGATGTGGTGGTGAACGATCGCGTCACACAAGTGATGTACTGGTGAACGATCGCATCCCACAAATGGTGCGTTGGTGAACAACCACGTCACACAATAGATGTGCAGGTGAACGATCGCGACACACAAGTGATGCGCTGGTGAACGATCACGTCACACAAGTGATGTGTTGGTGAACGATCACGTAACATAAGTGATGTACTGGTGAACGATCGCGTCACACAAGTTGTGTACTGGTGAACGAACGCGTCACACAAGTGATGTACTAGTGAACGATCACGTCACACAAATGATGTGGTGGGGAACGATCGCGTCACACAAGTGATGCGCTGGTGAACAATGCACAAGTGATATGCTGGTGAGCGATCGCGTCATACAAGTGATATGCTGGTGAACGATCGCGTCACACAAGTGATATGATGGTGAACGATTGCGTCACACAAATGATGTGGTGGGGAACGATCGCGTAACATAAGTGATATGCTGGTGAACGATCGCGTAACATAAGTGATATGCTGGTGAATGATCGCGTCATACAAGTGATGTACTGGTGAATGATCGTGTCACACAAGTGATGTACTGGTGAACGATCGCGTCACATAGGTGGTGTGCTGGTGAGCGATCGCGTCACACAAGTGATATGCTGGTGAATGATAGCGTCATACAAGTGATGTACTGGTGAACGATCGCGTCACATAGGTGGTGTGCTGGTGAACGATCGCGTCACACAAGTGATATGCTGGTGAACGATTGCATCATACAAGTGGTGTGTTGGTGAACGATCACGTCACACAGGTGGTGTGCTGGTGAATGATCGCATCGCACAAGTGGTGTACTGGTGAACGATAGCGTCACACAAATGATGTACTGGTGATCGATAGCGTCACACAAGTGATGAGCTGGTGAACGATCGCGCCAAACAAGTGGTGTGCTGGTGAATAATTGCGTCACACAAGTGGTGTGCTAGTGAAAATTCGCATTACACAAGTGATGTGCTGGTGAACGATCGCGTCACAGAAGTGTGCTTGTGAACGATCGCGTCACACAAGTGATTTGCTGGTGAATGATTGCGTCATACAAATGATGTGCTGGTGAACGATCGCTTCACACAAGGGATTTGCTAGTGAACGATTGCGTCACACAAGTGATGTTCTGGTGAATGATGCGTCACACAAGTGATGTGCTGGTGAACGATCGTGTCACACAAGTGATGTGTTGGTGAACGATCGCGTCACAGAAGTGATGTGCTGGTGAACGATCGCGTCACAGAAGTGATGTACTGGTGAACGATCACGTCACACAAGTGGTGTACTGGTGAACGATCACATCTCACAAGTGACGTGCTGGTGAACGATTGCGTCACACAAGTGGTGTGCTGGGAAAACCGATCGCGTCACACAAGTGGTGTGCTGGGAAAACCGATCGCGTCACACATTTGATGTGTTGGTGAACGATTGCGTCACACAAGTGATGAGCTGGTGAACGATCCCTTCACACAAGCGGTGTGCTGGTGGACGATCGCGTCAAACAAGTGATGGGCTGGTGAAGAATCACGTTACACAAGTAATGCGCTGGTGAATGACTGCGTCACATAAGTGGTGTGCTGGTGAACGATTGCGTCACACAAATGATGTGCTGGTGAACGATCGCGTCACACAAGTGATTTTCTAGTGAACGATTGCGTCACACAATTGATGTTCTTGTGAATGATGCGTCACACAAGTGATGTGCTGGTGAACGATCCGTCACACAAGTGATGTGCTGGTGAACGATAGCGTCAAACAAGTGATATTCTGGTGAATGATAGCGTCACACAAGTGATATGCTGGTGAACAATCGCGTCACACAAGTGGTGTGCTGGTGAAAGATCGCGTCACACAATTGATACGCTCATGAACGATCGCATCACACAAGTGGTGTGCTGGTGAACGATCGTGTCACACAAGTGATGTACTGGTGAACGATCGTGTCACACAAGTGATGTACTGGTGAACGATCGCGTCACACAATTGGTGTGCTGGTGAACGATCGTGTTACACAAGTGGTGTGCTGGTGAACGATCGTGTCACACAAGTGGTGTGCTGGTGAACGATCATGTCACACAAGTGGTGTGCTGGTGAACGATCGTGTCACACAAGTGGTGTGCTGGTGAACGATCGTGTCACACAAGAAGTGCGCTGGTGAATGATTCCCTCACACAAGTGGTGTGCTGGTGAACGATCGCGTCACACCAGTGGTGTGCTGGTGAACGATCGCATCACACAAGTGGTGTGCTGGTGAACGATCGTGTCACACAAGTGGTGTGCTGGTGAACGATCGCGTCACACAAGTGGTGTGCTGGTGAACGATCGCGTCACACAAGTGGTGTGCTGGTGAACGATCGCGTCACACAAGTGGTGTGCTGGTGAACGATCGCGTCACACAAGGGGAGATAAAAGAAAGAATTTTAAGTCAGTTGATATACAACAAGTGACTCAGTAACCTGTTTACCAAATGGCTGATGATGCGATTATTACACGAAAGTGCACTTGGGAACTTATCGTGTTTCATTTTCCCCGTGAAAATGAATGATTTATAAGATCTGAATAATGGGCAATGATCTATAGAGTAAGGGAAGGTGGATAATGGTAATAATAGTGATACCCTTCATAGCGTGCTTATGCCTCTTGCGATTTATTCTCAGATTTCTTCTTAATATAATCAAGGAAACCCAGTCATGATTAAATCATTGTTTCCATCATAGACTACTGTACAACAGTAGAATGTGTCTTAAGTATGAAACTTTTATAGAACTAAATGTTCTGAAGGGAAACATATGAGTGGATTGGCGCATAATGATTTATGAATCATCCCGAGTTCGCTTCTAGTATCCCCGACCCATGCCATCCTCATCACTGCTGGTCGTTCCTTCGTCCCCGCCTTCTCCTCCTCCTCCTCCTCCGTCGCCGCCGCCGCCTCTTCTTCTTAGTGGCAGTCTCTCCGGGTTTTTCTGGTCTTCCTTGGTCGGTACTAGTCTGGATCTGATACACGATGCCGTCCTCCGATCTAACGTACAAGGTGTTGGTATCGAAGTCGATGACTCCGTTATACTGGATCAGGAAGGACTTGCCGATGGTGATGTCAACACTGTCGTCTCCCGTGTAGACTGGCTCGAGGAGGGAGTGGCGGCCCTCCATGTGAATCTTAAGGGCGCTTATACCGTTGGCCCCACGTCTCCCGTGGGGCACTAGGGAGCGAGCAAGTTTTTCGGAGATGTAGGAATCGTCGGCGCCAGTATCCACGTAGACCACAAGAGGAGGGTCCGTCAGGTCTGGGGTCAGGTGACCGTGCAGTGTGAGCACGTTGGCCAGCTTCTGGTCTGGGTCGGTTTCGGGTGGCTGCTGGTCCACGCTCTCGTCCTTGAAGAAGATCTCTGAGTGCGTCTTCTCGAACACCTGGACGGCCCTGAGTCGGCTCAACGTGACTCTGTCCACGATGAAGTCGTACTCGATTATGGGCGGCAAGTACCAGAGTTCGCAGTGGAACCGCAGGCCGTTCTCCAGCACGATGGGGACGCTGGGGATGACGCCGACGTTGCACGGGACCACACCGTTCCAGGTGAGGATCTCGTACTCTTCATAGCGGACCACATCACCAAGCAGGCCCAGTTCCATGGCCATGTCGTGGAAAACGTAGGCATGGTTGGACCCTGAGTCGACCAACAACTGGCACTGCTTGCCGTTGACTGTGACAGTGATGTAGCCCCTTTCGTCACACATGACGGAGGGGAGGCCGGAGAGGTCAGGCATGGTGCTTGCCACGGGAGGGTAGGCCAGGTAGAGGCTCACGACCCCATCCCTGGTCACGTGTGGCCGTGCCATTGTGTGCCGTGTGTCGCTTCTGTAAGGGTGAGCGCCCTTTGTGTAGTAGCTCTTAATGTGGACCCTGTTCAGCTAGCGGGTGAGGCAGCGAAAGAATCCAAGAAAAACTTTTGGAGAGCCGGTGAGGCAGTGAAGCAATCCAAGAAAATATTTCTTGAGATATAACTGTACAGTAGATGATGGACCACTGAGGTAAACCTTATGGACTTGTTTATATTAAATATAGTGAAGTTATCTGAAGATCTTGACTATAGCTTTCCCTGAACGTAGTGGAGATACGTGATGATATGTACCATGTAGGGAAGATAATGGTTTAAAGATCATGACGTGTCCAGTTGAGGAAATGGTATATATTATGTATGTGACCTGTTGGGGTAGACTGAAGACAAGGTGTGTAGTGAAGATGAATGTGCTTCTGGTGGTGTCTCCTTCCGTAGTGAATATGACGGTGACAGATGATGATGTCTCCCTCTGTAGTGAACATGATGGTGAGAGATAGTGGTGTCTGTAGTGAACATGACGGTGAGAGATAGTGGTTTCTAACTCTGTGGTGAACATGACGGCGATAGTGGTGTCTCTCTGTAGTGAACATGACGGTGAGACAGTTGTCTCTCCCTCTGTAGTGAACATGACGGTGAGATATAGTTTTGTCTCCCTCTGCAGTGAACATGACGGTGAGAGATAGTCTCCTTCTGTAGTGAACATGACGTTGAGAGATAGTAGTTTCTCCCTCAGTAGTGAACATGACGGTGAGAGATATTTGTGTCTCCCTCTGTAGTGAACACGACCGTGAGAGATAGTGGTGTCTCCCTCTGTAGAGAATATGATGGTGAGAAACTATACTCTCTTCCTATGTAGTGAACATGACGGTGAGATAGTGGTGTCTCCTCTGTGATGAACATGAAGATGAGAGATAGTGATATCTCCCTGTAGTGAACATGACAGTGAGAGATAGCGGTGTCTCCCTCTGTGATGAACATGAAGATGAGAGATAGTGATATCTCTCTGTAGTGAACATGACAGTGAGAGATAGTGGTGTCTCCCTCTGTAGTGAACATGAAGATGAGAGATAGTGGTGTCTTTCTATAGAGAATATGACGCTGAGAGATAATGGTTTCTCCCACTAGTGAACATGGCGGTGAGATACCGTAGTGTCTCCCTCTCTAGTGAACATGACGGTGATATAAACCGTACAGCTTCTTGTCATGTAATCACACGAGTAATAGCTTAATAATCCTTACATATTACTGATATATTTCCTTGAAGCCTTTTCTGTAGAGCTTCAGTCAGTGATGTAAAAACCTTCGGTTTATATGTGGGAAGAGAAAGACCGCATCTGTCTGACGGAAGTTTACATATGTCAATATGAAGGGAAGGACAAGAATCGTCCACTTCAGACTCACAGACAGACAGACGCCTCTTAAACCAGTCTGGTGAAGGAGACGACGAAGAATTTCACCAACAAAAATTTTCTTTTGGAGGAATTTCAGAAATATATCTTTTACCTGGTCCCAAAGAGGAGGTGGCATGTGGTGGTAATTGTTGAAGTTGAAAGTTGATCGCCAGGAGCCACATCAAACTAGAAGATATAGTTTTAAGGCATGAGAGAAATAGATATAGATTTCAAAGGTGATATTTCCAAAGAGTATAGAACAACATTGCATTCATGATACCCCGTATGGGTTCACCAGATAAAGACACCATTATAACATATTATGAAACTAATATTTGTCCTGATTCATGTACAAGGACCATCTTCTACACATGACCAATATTTCACAACCATCACAAAATGATTCACTGATAAAGCCAGTGTATGTAATGTCCTTCCTTTTCCTCAGCTCATTAGGCATTTTCCGTGACCCAACCTATATGTTATTTGTCCCCTCATTTGTGACCTTGTAGTTGTTGTACGGTGGAGTAATGCTTGACTTGCTATACTGAGGGACAGACACACTGACACAAGCCATTAATGGATAAATCAACAAAAAATGAGGATATTAGTTTCTTAAAAGAAAGATTTATCAAATCTAAGCATCTTATCATAAGCCAATGACTTTTTTCGTTTCTTTTTAGGAATCATATACAAATTAAGACAACTAGTCTTCCACTAAGAGAATTATAAAGCGCATAGAAGCAACATAAAAACTTGCAAAGAAGATTTGTATTCTATCAACAGAATGTTTCCAACTCTTCCTAGATATTCTTATAAGTTCAGCTCATAAGAAAAATATACATGACAAATAAAGCCAGATAAGAGTGTGTCATAAGACCAGAGCCCCTGCCAAGCTGGGACTTGGCCAAACATAAACAACCACTTTCTTATAGACGATTAGTCAAGGTTCTGGGTCGAGCACCAGGATCTATTGACCTCCGACATAATATATTTTCTCTGATCCTTCATCATCACCACCACACTCCCGGCACCCATCAATAAACCCTTCCCAAATTCCTCACTTCCTTATAAACTCGTCCCTGTAGTCAACAATTAAGAAACCTAAACCGACCAAAAAGCATTACGTTGTTCAACAATGTAAACCCCAGCTAGGGTGAGCCTTAGACACTCTTACGGTATATTGTGATGGACGAAGGATTTACTACCCTGGTAATGTATTACACATTTACTTATTCTAACAACCTATCACTGATTACCGTTAAATACATATGGCAAAAATATGTTTTACTTGTGGACTTTTAGTGAAAATACATGGGATATCGCATGCAAGCTAAACATTTGATACGATAATAAATAAGATTTCATAACTTTTCTGGAGCACAAGGTACAGAAATATATGTAACGTGATATCGTTAAGATTAGCACATCTAACATAAAAATTTCTATTTTGCAGATAAATGTTTTACATGTAGAAATCAATAATGTTTTCAATAACATAAAGATAATTGCGTCAGTATCTATGTTGCTGACTTTTTATCCGGGTTTTACACACCGTAGAAAAGAATTGTTTAGAGAAAAGTAATGTAATTATTATCAACACAAGGTTCAAGGATTCTAAGTTATGAGTTTCTACTCTTCAAAATGTTAGCATCATCCACTGAGAAAACTTTGAAAAAACAGACTTTTATTTTGTGTGATGAGAACTAATGACAAATTATTTACGTTTTTCTTAAGAATATTCTTTATGAATCAAATGAAAGTATTTTGTTAGATAAAAAAATTTACATCAGTAACAACGAGAGATAAACAATCAATATTCATAAACTTTATCTTTGATGAATTAAAGTTCATCAAATGACAGATTATTATATACAATTTCCAACAATCTTATTGACATCATAAAACCAAATATGATTAATAAATTTTTCAAATCATCAAAGGTAAAAAGAAGAAGCCGTCCGGAGGTGACTTGTTATCCCCGGTGTAAACACTTATAGGCGGAATCCGGTAACACCTCTTGAATAGCATGTATAAGACAGAGTAGAGTGGCTAGGCTCAGAAGCATGTTCTCCACTTCAACTGACTAATGATATGTTAAGACAACACAAACCACATACATCGATTGTGAGGATGGAATCAGGGATGAAACATGTATAACTAGAAAGGTTAAAGATACAAAGATGGTGAAATACCTTGACCCGGGATCAGTAGCACCTGTGGCAATGGACACACCTTTGTAATGCTTGATCACTTACAACTGATCAACTTTAATACGAAAGTCTTAGGTATTGTCCCTCAGGAAAACTTTTTATAAATATTTATAAAACACATATATATGTTAGATATACACTATCTCTAGAATATATCTTTACCTGGGACGTGTAACACTTGTGTGGATAGACACATTTTGTAATGCATGATCCATTACACGAAATGAACTTCACTAACGAAGAGTTATACAACGCGTTGTTGGAGAACATTAATCAAATACCTATACAGAATTTTTATGTTAGATAAGAGGCATTTATTACAAGTGAACATAAGAAATGATGAAAGAAAAGGACGTAGATGTAGATGTTTTATTAAGAGATGAAATATTCCTGCCTTAAATGGTCTCTCTTATAATTGATTTTCTGTTAGATACAAACATGCTAATGTAATCTGTTCCTTATGATCATAAATGTTTATGTTTTTAAAACGTTTTTATCATGTCTTAAGGATTCTGGCTTACAGACCTTGGTACTGAACAACCATTATAATGCAACACAGTACATATTTATCACAAACGAATTATTTATCACAATAACCATTATGTTTGTACTAGATTCTTTAAGTCTTCAATCACGTTTGTTAATATATAAGAAATTCTTTCTCCACATCTCAATGCATAACATATATCTACACGTGTGGAAATATATGTATATGTTTTTATATTTTTTTCCTCATCTTTTCTAATCAACCTACAAGGTATATGTCTAAAGAAAATACTGGATTAAATCCTAAGTTATGTGTGTGTGTGTGTGTGTGTGTGTGTGTGTGTGTGTGTGTGTGTGTGTGTGTATGTGTGTGTGTGTGTGTGTGTGTGTGTGTGTGTGTATGTGTGAGCACACATAGTAAAGGTTAAGGGACGGAACAACACGAGTGTACAACTCTCTCCCGTAATACATTAATACTAATCACACACACACACACACACACACACACACACACACATACACACACAGAGCGGCGCCAGGCTGGAGGCGGGGCATCGTGACGTCACAGGCAAGTCCCTCCCCCCGCCAGATCCAAACATGTGTTGTGTCTGGTGATGGCGGTTCAAGATTTCCCACATTTATATTGATCTTTACATTATCATCCACTCCCAAAGTCACCTGGCATTCTTGTGTTTCAACAACAGACGTGATATATGCAACACCAGGCAAACATTGTACCATTATCTGATAGGTTAATTGGTGCAGAATCAAGAACCAGTGAATTTCATCGCCGCCATAAGTAAGTAAGGAAGGTGACTTTAATGATGATAAATACGACCTGGTATGGCTGTGTCTACACACTACCGCCATCTGGTCAACATTGTACATATGATCATTTAAACTCTGACATTTTAACAAATTGTTGCAAAGCGAGTCCATGAAACGCGAACTTAATATTCATCCATTTAACTCCCTCATTCATTAACGAACATATAAACACCATCATTTGAACGTAAACCTTCCAGCTCCGTTATGTCAACAAAGTCCTTTTAGATACGTCATATAAACACAAACATTGAAAATACGTCAGTTAAACAAAAACTTGTGCAAATCGTCATTACAACTCGAACTTTTAACCCCGTCAATTAAACAGTTTAATTCTGCCAAGCAACAGCGAACTTTTAAACACCGTCAAATTGCAGTTGTTGTATGAAATGCTTCACATAACTGAAAAATTTTAAAGTAAATTATTTTAACGATATTCTTTGAGTTCTGCACTTTAAAGATGAACCTTTAAATTCTGTCTCTAGAGGTAAACAGAACCTTTAAATTCCACCAGAACAATGGAAGTTTGTAAAATTGATTTAACTCTGCCACTAAACGCGAACTTTTAAATTTAGCTGGGCGGCCTCTTATGCCCTGGCTGCCAATCATACTTTGTCCTTTTAAACTCTATTTACATCGCTCTCATTCACTCTTAATTTCGATCGTCTCTGATATTTCAGTCATAAAATTTGTTCATGTTGCCATATTGCTTTAGTTAATGTTTATGGTTAAACCTAAAGAATCTACAGTGTTTACAGTGACGGAGCCACCTGTATGTTGTACCAGACAACCAGTAATGTATGGTGACTGACGTCTACAGTGACGGAGCCACCTGTATGTTGTACCAGACAACCAGTAATGTATGGTGACTGACGTCTACAGTGACGGAGCCACCTGTATGTTGTACCAGACAACCAGTAATGTATGGTGACTGACGTCTACAGTGACGGAGCCACCTGTATGTTGTACCAGACAACCAGTAATGTATGGTGACTGACGTCTACAGTGACGGTGCCACCTGTATGTTGTACCAGACAACCAGTAATGTATGGTGACTGACGTCTACAGTGACGGAGCCACCTGTATGTTGTACCAGACAACCAGTAATGTATGGTGACTGACGTCTACAGTGACGGAGCCACCTGTATGTTGTACCAGACAACCAGTAATGTATGGTGACTGACGTCTACAGTGACGGAGCCACCTGTATGTTGTACCAGACAACCAGTAATGTATGGTGACTGACGTCTACAGTGACGGTGCCACCTGTATGTTGTACCAGACAACCGGTAATGTATGGTGACTGACGTCTACAGTGACGGAGCCACCTGTATGTTGTACCAGACAACCAGTAATGTATGATGACTGACGTCTACAGTGACGGTGCCACCTGTATGTTGTACCAGACAACCAGTAATGTATGGTGACTGACGTCTACAGTGACGGAGCCACCTGTATGTTGTACAGTCTCTGACTAAAATGTTGAAGGTCCTTCGGCGAGCTCACGCCTCTCGTATTCGAATCATGATGGTATCGGAACCGTTGTGAATCATGATGATATCGGAACCGTTGTGAATCATGATGATATCGGAACCGTTGTGAATCATGATGGTATCGGAACCGTTGTGAATCATGATGATATCGGAACCCTTGTGAATCATGATGATATCGGAACCGTTGTGAATCATGATGGTATCGGAACCGTTGTGAATCATGATGATATCGGAACCGTTGTGAATCATGATGGTATCGGAACCGTTGTGAATCATGATGGTATCGGAACCGTTGTGAATCATGATGGTATCGGAACCGTTGTGAATCATGATGGTATCGGAACCGTTGTAAATCATGATGGTATCGGAACCGTTGTGAATCATGATGATATCGGAACCCTTGTGAATCATGATGGTATCGGAACCGTTGTGAATCATGATGGTATCGGAACCGTTGTGAATCATGATGGTATCGGAACCGTTGTGAATCATGATGGTATCGGAACCGTTATGAATCATGATGGTATCGGAACCGTTATGAATCATGATGGTATCGGAACCGTTGTGAATCATGATGGTATCGGAACCGTTGTGAATCATGATGGTATCGGAACCGTTATGAATCATGATGGTATCGGAACCGTTGTGAATCATGATGGTATCGGAACCGTTGTGAATCATGATGGTATCGGAACTGTTGTGAATCATGATGGTATCGGAACCGTTATGAATCATGATGGTATCGGAACCGTTGTGAATCATGATGGTATCGGAACCGTTGTGAATCATGATGGTATCGGAACCGTTGTGAATCATGATGGTATCGGAACTGTTGTGAATCATGATGGTATCGGAACCGTTGTGAATCATGATGGTATCGGAACCGTTGTGAATCATGATGGTATCGGAACCGTTGTGAATCATGATGGTATCGGAACCGTTGTGAATCATGATGGTATCGGAACCGTTGTGAATCATGATGGTATCGGAACTGTTGTGAATCATGATGGTATCGGAACCGTTGTGAATCATGATGGTATCGGAACCGTTGTGAATCATGATGGTATCGGAACCGTTGTGAATCATGATGGTATCGGAACCGTTATGAATCATGATGGTATCGGAACCGTTGTGAATCATGATGGTATCGGAACCGTTGTAAATCTCGATCTTGTGACTCATAGTGAGTGAACCCAGGTGCCTCGGTGTGGTGACATAGCTGTTCTGGTGAGGGTGGAGGTGACGGCTGCTGACTTACCAGTGAATTATTATCCATGGCATCATTTTTGAAGGGTTTAATCACATTCAGTCATAACTCCCGCACTTGGTTGGTAGTTAACACTAATCTATTTCACAATTTTGGGTTGTTTCAAGTCTACCTATTTCACGGATTATATTGTTACACTCGATAGTAGCCGCTACTTGGACACGGAACCTGGCATCCCTTTCCTTGTGAGTGTCGCATAATGAAGTAGTTATTTGGGAATAGATCGATAACAGAGAAACTTGGCAACTTAAACTTGAATATCTTTTGTTTTATTTGCTAATAATATACCGCCGCCCGCACTCATTTTGGCAACTCTGGCAACTCGTGATAGCTTAGACCCGGCAGATCCACTTCCTCCCCGGCGGGCTTGAAGCTGCAACCTCGAGATTCATATTAAGTGACAATTTTTTTTTTCACTGTGGATATTTATTTTTATGATATTGTCTTCTACTTGTCATATTAGATAATCATCATGATATAGATGTTAAGCCCAATGCAATAATACTGTGTACGCACAGTTAAAAGGCTGAAACGATATCAGTTTAAATACTAGCGTAATAATTTGTCGGCAACAATAGCATCAACCAATGACGTGTCCCTGTCACCTAGCCAGCCTGGGGGAAGTGGAATCGGCCGGTTATGTTAGCAGCGTTGCCAAAATGACTGCGGTATAGCTATAGGTAATGATAGACTTTACGTTTGTCTTGCACAACAACACAGAACCAGGCGGGTAGCAGAGTAAGTGTTTACCTTTCAAAGGTTTCTGGGAATCGAGACTAAATACTGGAGAGTGAGTTTATATTCCTCATACATAAGTATTAAAGGATCCATGATCACTATACCCAGTCTGTCCCATCTATCGATCAATATACTCAGTCTCTCACATCTATCGATCATTATACCCATTCTCTCTCATCTATCAATCTTCACTATACCCTGTCCCATCTATCGATCTTCACAATACCCAGTCTGTCCCATCTACCGAACTTCACTATACCATCTCTGTTCCATCTACCGATCTTCACTATACCCAGTCTGTCCCATCTACCAAACTTCACTATACCCTGTCCCATCTATCGATATTTACTATACCCAGGCTCTCCCATCTACCTATCTCTACCATACCCTGTCTGTCCCATCTATCGATCAACACTATACCCTGTCTGTCCCATCTACCTATCTTTACTATACCCTGTCTCTTCCATCAATCAATCTTCTCTGTACCCTGTCTATCGAATCTACCGATCTTCACTATACTCAGTCTGTCCCATCTATGGATCTTCACTATACCCTGTTTGTCCCATCTACAAATCTTCACTGTACCCTGTTAGTCCCATCTAGGCAATTTCACTACACCCTGTCTCTCCCATCTATGGATATTCACTATACCCTGTCTGTCCCATCTATCAATCTTCACTGTACTCAGTCTGTCCCATCTATGGATATTCACTATACCCTGTCTGTCCCATCTATCGATCTTCACTATATCCAGTCTGTCCCATCCACCTGTACCCCTGGTCATCATGTAACAACCATTAACCCACCTACAATATTTTAGATGGTCTCTACATTTAAAATCGCCGAAGTCGACTATGCTTTTGTTTCTATGTGGGATATTAGAGCATGGGGGTACCTTACTATATTTTTCCATATCAATGACTCACTATATTTGTGGACGTACAAGGATAACCGAGGTTACTTCGTAAAGTTCACAACGTAATCATAGTATCTTCAACATGGAAGTTTTTGCAAAAAGCTCAGTTGTGGAGGTGGTCGAGCACCAGGAGGTGCTCTGGGTCGCCCTCCTTGACCAGGCCTACCTGCCTTTCCACGATGAGGATGATTTGCTCGACCGTCCACCACACGAGACCCGACTCCCACATATAGATGAGTTGGGCTGCGATGATGACGACATACATGTCATCGTGCCCACCAACGAGCAGTTGCAAGGGGTTCTCCAAACCGTCCTGCAGCGGTATACCATCAGGGTCGTCAACGTTCCATACAAAATCTCAAGGACGAACGTCTGGGAATTCTTCAAGCAGTTCGGCGACATCGTTCGCTTCGACATGCAGTCCTACACGACCTACGAGAACCACCGCGGGATTGCCGTCATCCAATACTCCTGCTATGCCTCCTACAAGAAGGCACTTCTTGCCGACGTGACACCACTCTCCGTCAACGGTCGCTGTGCAAAAGTGAAACCTCACCGTCCTACTGATGCTGCTGACCAAGTGACCTCGCCCACTCAAGTGGCACTGCAGCCCACACTCCCTACCAGACCTACCATCCATGAGGAAATGCAGCCCACCCCACTTGTCAGGCCCACCTTCAGGGAGACATGGCAGGTCTCAAGACCTGTCAGGCCCACCATTCAAGACCGACTTGGTCCCCCAACACACGTCAGGCCCACCATTCAAGACCGACTTGGTCCCCCAACACATGTCAGGCCCAGCGTTCTAGACCGACTGGGACCAATAACACATGACATGTCCTACGTTACAGACCGACTGCACTCCGCACCACGTACGGGCGTTAAAAGGCGTGTCGAGATGACACACGCTCCCCGTGCCAAAAGATTCAGTTGGTGAGGAACCTGAGTTCTTTCTTCCTGCTGGTGCTGCAGGAGAACACGGCCCTAGAGTGGACACTGGAGGTGTGTTTGTGTTTGTGTTTGGGTTATCACTAAGGAACCAACACCAAGACAACTTTAGTTTGGCCTCGCCAAGGATTACGTTAATCTGGCGGAAGTCTGGCTTTCTCCCAGTAGTGGATGACACATAATATCTACGTAGGGACGTTGAAAAACAAAGAAAGAAAAAATATGGGAACATTATCCCGCCTCCCCCCCCCCCCCCAAAAAAAAAAAATACATAAGTTCACGGAGATAATTTCCTTCGTCTTCAAAGAAAAAATGAAACTCTTCCGACGCTACCGTGCCTTCCATAAAGCAACCCTCAAAGAAATCACTTTGCGCAAGGACTTGGTTAGCCAATCTTCATATGACTGGGGCTATTCTTCCCTCTGATTGATTCATTTTTCAAGATTAAGGAAAGTTATAATAAAAATATTGTATTGAGTTTCTCCGTTGGCGTCAGGGTAAACACCCATCCCCCCCGAAGCTTGGTTACCTTTCCGTGGTGGGGGGGACTTCATGGATTGGGCAGTAGCAACCATCGTTGGTTGCTTCTGTTCAATCCATGAACGAAAAACCAAGCATCTTGAACGTAATTGTCGTATAAATTCACTTGGTGTCAAAACTGACGCGAAAGCGGTTGTCTCAATTTTGTCAGAAATGTTTGTGTGTTTCGGCCTGATGGCGGGAGTCGGTTTGGCGCTGTGGTCAAGAGGGAATACGAGGAAGATTGGCAACCGTCCCAGAAGTAGCTACAGTGAGGCCCAGCAGCTGTCCCTAATACTGTGGAAGGCACTCATGTAAGGTGTGCAGTGAGGCGCACCAGTAACAAGGGAAACGGACAACCAAAACAGCAATCTTGATCATCAGGAGGCTATCCAATGCTCAGAGTAGATAAGGACGATTATTGTATGGCTTCGCTCAGAGGATGAAAATCTTAGCCGTGAAAATCAACAAGTCAAATAACTAGTAGTTAGTGGTAGTGAAGTGGAATTACCGTATTTTTGTGGTCTTAATAGTAAAACGAAACTTTTCGTTTTCTCCATCAATCTAGAGGTGTTGTAGGTCACCATCCTTAAGGTTGTAAGGTAATGGTAACTTCAAGGCTATGACCTCAGCTAATTTGTGATGGAAAGTGCAGGAAATGTGGTAATGTATATGATATAAATTATATAGTTGTATAATAAATGTGTATTAAAATTTAGTCTTCTCTGTTCCCGTTCATTAATTCAAATACAGGTAAGTTTTCTCTCTAGAGGTGCAATAAGCTACCTGCACTCGGCTTATGAATGTGGTGACTTTCCCTTCATTACCACAATGGTGTGCTGAACTGAAGATGTAGAATTCCGTAGACGAAACTAAGATAGGAAATCAATCTACATCAAAAATTGAACGTATGCATCTTTAGATGGACATAAAACAAACGGACGGAGGAGCACAATGGAGCAAATGAATTTCAATATCACCACTTGAAGTAGACCTTTCAACTAGTTGTGGCTTTAAAGCAAACTTTTTCTAGCCAAGGTTTAGTTAGCACCTAAACTAACCCCCACGACCTTACCTTAAGAAATATTTTCAGAAGGTACTGTTGAACATATTTCTAAGGTAAGGTTATTTAGGTTTGGTTTAGATGCTACCCTAACCTAGGCTAGAAAAAGTTTCCTTTGCTTCAGAGTCCCAACTACGTAGACGGGCTACTGTTGATATTAAACAGTAACAGAAAGGTGATAAAACTGAGATGAAATGAATAAAAAAGATAGAATGGGTCAGTTGAAAGTTGAAGTATTTGCTAAATACAATTTTTGACAGATCCAGATGCATCCTAAATTCAGTCACTTAAATCACAATGCTGAATATTGTTTTAATTGTTGGAACCAGTTACAGGAAGTAAAAGTATCAAGCTTAAAGGGATGCCATTACAATAACTTCATATACCTGTATAGGATCTCTTAAACTTCTTTTCCCTAAAGCTGAATGGATTTAAGTCGTTTAATCTGCTCTCTGAATTTGTTTCTCAGACCAGTAATCATCTTTGGAGATTACCTCAGTAATTTCTCCATTCAATGTCTTCCTTTTCAAATTAGTTGACGACCACAGCAGTACAATATCCAAGCTGGGATGGATATGTTTTGGAAAGGCGAGAGGTCAGGTTATGCAAGAATGTTAGAAATGGCTGCCATCAGTTTCTACCCTATCTACTCTAAAAATTTTGCGTTATTAGAACTTACAGATTTATGAGTAGATAATACAATATAGTTATCTTGGCAAGATATCCAACATGAGATTATAGTCATAATAACAATATAGTCACAAGGCCAGTATATAGTCACCGGAATATTATATTTATCATGATAATGTATCACTTATGACAAAATATGCATGATTAAAAAATGACAATATAGCACATACAAAAAATATCACATTGCTAATATAGCCAAGGTGGCGATATATACACGATAGTACCGTAACGAAAATAAGAAGATAGTCAAAATGACAACTTGGTCATAATGACAATATTGCCACTATGTATATATATTCTCCATGACACTATAGCTACACTGACAGTAAAGCTATCTTCACAGAAGTGTAAAATTGAAAATACAGCAAACGACAATATAGCCACCATGACAATACAGCCATCTTGACAATAAAGTCACGATATAAATCAATCGCCAGCACATTAGAAACGCGTTGAGAGTAATTTACAGAATTTATAGATATCATGAAAATATAGCTCCCATGTCAATATATTTGCTATGACAATTTAGCCATTATGATAATACAGTCACGTCGACAATGTATTCACTATGACAATAAAACTACAATGATCATATAACTGATATGACAATACAGTCAAAGGAAAAATATAGAAACATTCAACTTATATTCACAAAGGCAATATAACCACCTGACAATATAGATAGTGTAAATAAATAGTCGTTTTCGGATCATAGGAAACATATAGACTCCAGGACAATATAGTCTCTGTGAAAAAACAGTGACTCAGACAGGATTTATCATTATAATATAGTCATAACTTTATAGCTGTCATGTAATTGTAGTCACCATGACAAAATTATCACAATGAAATAAAACGGTATTACAATATAGTTACCATAACCATACACCAATCATGATTATATAATCAGCAGGTTGACATAAACAATATCACAGTGTAAAAACCATGACAATATAAGGATGTGATTATATGATATCTATTCAATTACACTTACAATACCAAACATGCCGCCATGAAAATATTATTATCATGATCATATAATGACAACAATATTGTAGCAAATAGCAAAATATATCCCGAACGACAAAATTAACCATAGCAATATAGCCATCAAGTTGATATAGCGACCAAGATAATGTAGCCAGGACGGCATTATATTGAAAATAACAATACAGCCACCATGCCAATGTCTTCACCATGACAATGTAGCTACCATGAAAATATAGTAACCTTGACTATATATCTACCATGATAAAATATTTGAATTGATAATTATTCACAACAAGAGTTTAGCCGCTAAAACACGATATCACCTTTCCAATATCGCCAAAATGTTATTATTACCATCATGACAATATACCGCCAGAAAAGAAAAATATATACCCACTACTTGACAATATAGCTATTCTGACAATACAGCCAACATGAAAAGACAGTCACCTCCTTGTTATATAACAAAAATGACAAATAGACATCATGGCAATATAGTGACCTAACAATACAGCCACCATGGCAATATAGTTACCATAACAATGTAATCTTAATGACAATATAGACAACATGACTATATAGTCACGATGACAATACAACCACCGTGACAATACAGATAACATGACAGTACCGTCTCTAAGATAATATTGCCATCAATTTAACAAATTGAATGACAATATAGATATTATTGCAACACAGTTATCATGACAACATACTCAGAAATTCATTATAATCGCCATAATAAAATTATCCTCCCATGAAAATATAACCACCTTACCATTTTGGTTTCCATTATAATGTAGCCACAGTAATAAAAGATTTACCAAGACAGTACTGAAACCATAACAATATAGCATATCATGGCAATGTAGTCACCTGATAATTTAATCAAAATGACAATTTCTCTTCTATAATGGTATATCATGAAGGGCAATATCAACACCATTAAAAAAGCTTCTATGAAAATACAATCACTATGACATTATAGATATCATGATAGAAAATTACCATGACAATATAGTTATCATGGCAATATAGCCACTATGACATTATAGTCATAATGACAATATAGTCGCTGTGACAATATTGTCACCATGATAATATAATTATCATGATGATATATTGCTTATGACAAATTATGCATGAGATGAATAATGACAATATATCACCTATAAATAAAGATCACCTTGCTAATATAGTTAAAGTGACGATATATACATCATAGCAATGTAACTAAAATGAAAAGATAGCCAAAATGACGGTTTGTTTACAATGACAATACTGCCACTATGAAAATATGTTCCCCATGACACTATAGCTACACTGACAATAAAGCCATATTCACATAAGAGTAACATTGAAAATACAGCTACATTGTCATGGTGACCATATTGGCATGGTGGGTGTATTGTTACTGTCAATATAATGCTATCCTAACTACATTATCTTGGTCGCTATATTTACTTGCTGGCTATATTGCTATGGTTGATTTTGTCGTTGGGAATATATTATGTCATTAACTACAATTTTGTTTTAATCGTATAATATCAATATTCTCATCGCGGCTTATTTGGTAATGTGAGTGCAAGTGTATGGATGTCTTATCATTGTAAGACTCACGCACACTTCAATTAATTTTTCATTAGGTATTTGTTATTATCATCTTACTGTGAGTTACATAGATGCATGTTGCCACGGGCTCACTGTTCCTACGGGCTACTGTTAATCAGGATGTTTGAACACGTAAGAGCTGATCTGTTATTTGAACACGTTGTTGAATGGGTGTTGACGGACTCCCATACAACCCCTGCCAGTGTGACCTGAGGGGACACACTAGCCAGCGTCGTCACACTGTTCACTAGAGTGTGTCGTAATGTGTCATAAGACTATACCCCAGAGTACTACAGATGTACTTACATATTTTTGTGATAAATCTACAAAGGCCGCCTGATCTTCATAGAGTACCACAGACGAAGAAGACTTCATTTCCTTCCTCTCAACTCAACCTTACAAATGGTGGCAGTGACGTAAGAACCCACGTGACCACACACGACCGTCACATCTACTTCATATTTCTACGTCTGGTGTTGCCAGCATTAATACAAGCCTACCTGACACAGTCTTGGCGCTCGCTCCATTGGACGTTAAGGGCGGAACCTACGGCCAACTACGTTCTCCATCACCCGTACCTCAATGCATTGAAGATACGCCTTTATTGCATTGCTGACACTGTGTCGCTTGCAAGGACATCAAGACAGCGCCACCACCGTGCAGTGTTGTCATCACATCCAGACGTGTCAAGCAAGGTCATCCATCCTGCCTACACCAACGTGGAGGTCATCTTGTCAACCGCTCCAGAGACGCGTCATCATCAGCCGTGGCGACATCCCAGACGTCAGCATCGCGTGGTCCAGCCCTTGTCGCTCACTCAACTTTCCTGCTAGCGAGTCGCTACTCTGCACACATCTTCACCTCGCTACACCCAGCGAGTCGCTACTCTGCACACATCTTCACCTCGCTACACCCAAGACGTCTTCGTGAGCGAATCTCCCATTCAGATAAGAACTGTCAAAATGGTTCACTCTGTGAGGTATGCTCCTTTTGTGTGTTATTAGTTCCTAGTCTATAAATATAGACTTTTGGGTAATATGATTATTCATCTTTGTAGTTTAGCAAATTATTGTAAGTTTTCAGTTATTCTTGCATATATTCTTGCTTATGTTCTCATATATTGGTACTATTGTTTTTAGTGATGATTACTTTCATATACAGAATCTTGTATTGATATGTTATACTGTTATGCCAGCCTTTATATTGCCTTTATTTCATTACAATATTTTCAAATAATATTCATGTTATGTATTTTGGATTAGGACAATAGTGTTCATTGTATTCAAAAAAATTTTGGGGGGATTATTACTTACACACTTTAAGTCAGATTGTATTACATGTCCGAAGATATTCCATGCGGTAATCGTAAAGGTTCATATGTACTTAGGAAATTACCTAGAATCTCTTATTATAAACGGAACCAACCTTCTAAAATGGTGACGTCACAAAAACTTGTTTTGACAGATTCTGGTGACACAGATGACCCACAGAAACCTCCTTACACGTTACCACACCCACACCCACCTCCCCCGCCACCTCACAAAAACTCAAGATAATCAAATCCTTCACAAAAAACTGTTTTTACACTAAAACAAGCTAGGGAACCACACGAGTTATTTGATGGTACCTGACCTCCAGACGTAAGACGATGGTTACTTAATGAGAACATCGACCCATCATTATGGGTCAGTCATAAAAGTGTTGAATTACACTCAAAAGAAAAGTGGATATTCCATCACCAAGACACTGGGGAGGGTGTCGGCTTCCCAAAGTATGACGAAACATTCTAGTGGTCAACACAATCATTCTTCTCACGGTCAAATACAGCGATTCAGTGATGACAAACACTCACATAAAGTGACGTGCTTCCGGTGTGGCCAACCAGGACATAAAGCGAATGTGTGTCCTTACACATGGGACTCATTCTCACGTGAGCCTCGACCAGAACAACAAACGCAGTCAACAACCCATGTCATCACAGCCTCGGTCGTCACAATTCTGCCGACCTAGTCATGATTTCCTCCAGTCAGACATCAGGCTGACCTTCACCCGCAAGCGCCCAACACCACCAAGCAGGTGTTCATATCATAGGAACGCTAGACACACTTCAGCGGAATGCCGAGCATTAGCTAGACAGACGTCACCTAACACAGGTTCATCATGTCATTATCAACAATGACAATCTCTCGCTCATGACAAGACTCCATCACATAAGGAACTCTTAAGACATTTTCGTTCTTCGCCATTTTCTCACATTACAAGTTTCGATTTAGTGGGTTCTTTCCAGGATAAGCCAATCACAATCTTTCTAGACAGCGGCGCGGAAGCAGATGTCATTCATTATGATTTTATTCAACCATTAATGGAGCGCACTCAACTTGTTCAGTGCTCAGACTTTTACCCATCCCTTCAAAGTATCTCGAATGAAAATCTCGACGTAAGGGGCCTATTAAAATGAACATTCGCATAGGTGACTCGGTCATTACCGTAACCCCTTACCTTGTTCGTGGTGTAACGTTTCCTGCTAACTTGTTACTAGGACGCCACTCTATGTGTGGCACAACACAAGATCTGTCCTATTTATCATGTGGTTTGTGTTGATAATATGTTCCTGCCATTGTCAGAGAAGAGTTCTCACTCAGTCAGAGTCATTAATACATCTGCTCCCACGTCCTGCTTCACGGTAGACAATACGCATCCTTTTTACTTTTCTACTCATCATTGTCCTGGTAAACTGAGAACCAACATGACTCTGCATAGTGACACATTAACGAAGGTTCCTCTCTCACTTTCTCGAACATGGATGACTGATCATGGACTTAGACATAGTCAGGGTGATCTCGCTTTAAGAGTAGTTGCTGAACCTTCATCACTAACTGTCAAAGGACTATCGATGGATGCCTCTATTCATGAGACCGCAGATGGAGAGGTTACCATATACATTGCCAATACGGGACCCACAACTGTCCGTCTCCGTAGAGGGGCCAAGCTTGTGGAATTCTCCGTTTTGAAGTCCTGAATTCAAGACGAGGAGTTGCATGAGTTTGATATCCGTCTAGTCTCACATTCCATTAACCCACCACCACCTACTCCTCCTACCCCTGACTTAGCAGTGCACGGCTCGAGTCAGCTCCCCACCATCACCCCTGACATGATATCCAAGGTAGGATTAACCAAACATGTTGACCAGTTAACAGACTTACTTAACCAGTATAGATCTACTATTGCCTTATCAGGAGAACCACTCGGTAGAACTCATTTGGATGTTCACATTATTAACTTAGAGAAAAACACACGTCCCATTGACGTCCCAGCCTATCGATTGACACACGCGCACAGAGACATAGCAAACAAACTTGTTCAGGACATGTTGAAAGATAATGTTATAGAGGAATCACGATCACCATGGAATTTACCACTTCTGATCATTCCGAAAAAGGACGGAACTTTTAGACCAGTCATAGATTTTAGAAAACTCAACACCAAGGTCACTTTGAAAGATCGTTTTCCATTACCAGTGGTATCAGAGCTTCTTCATAGCCTCGGTAACAATAAGGTATTTTCAACTTTGGATTTATTGAGCGGATTTTGGCAGATTCCCTTGTCAGAGGAAAGCCGTCCCTGACTGTGTTCAGTACGCCAGATGGTCATTGGCAGTTCATATGCATCATGCACTTCGGTCTTCATTCCTCACCGGTGATCACCTTCTCAAGGTTAATGACTAACATTTGTCGTCACATGTTGGGCAAAGAACTATTGGCTTATCTTGATGATACAATTGTCATGTCTCCAGATATTGCTTCTCATTTCAAAAGTCTTGAGGGAATATTTCTACGACTTAAGGATGCGAACCTAAAAGTCAAGTTATCCAAATGTTCCTTTCTACAAACAAGAATTAATTACTTAGGTCACACCGTTGATGAAAACGGTAATCCACCTAATGTAGACAGAGCAACAACTATTGTAGAATGGCCAGTCCCTTCCACAACAGACAAGGTCAAATCCTTCCTCGGTTTAGCAAACCCACTCACTTCACTTCTGAAACAGGGAGTTACATTCCAGTGGTCTACAGCACAATACAATGCGTTTAACTTATTCAAGCAACACTTGATCGAGGCGCCTATCCTTCGATTTCCCAACTTTGAGAAACCCTTCATTTTGCACACAGATGCTTGTAAACAGGGTCTTGGAGCTGTACTTATGCAGGAGCTGAATAAGGGTAGATTTTTTCCCATAGCCTATGCGAGCCGTTCATGTTCAAAGACGGAATCGAAATACTCAATAACTGGGTGGAAGGCCTTGCAGTTGTTTGGGCACTCAGACATTTCAAGGAATACATATATGGTTACCCTGTTACAGTTTATACAGATCACAGAGCACTGTTAGGTATTTTTCAAAGACAAGAACCTACAGGAAAGTTTCAAAGATAATTTTCAACTTCACAAAAATTTGACCCAGATTTTCGTTTTGTTTCTGGCTCATCCAATGTAGTTGCAGACGCGCTTTCCCGCAGAGTGGGTGAAGTCACTGTAAATAATAGCCTCGTATATTTTGATGTAGAGAGGTTGAGACAGCATCAACGGGATGACCCAGTCTGAGATCCTGTCATAGTATTCCTAGAGGGTATAAGATCTTCATTTGATGCGAAAACAGTTGTTCCAGTCAGAGAATTGTATTTAGCGCAGGGAGTCTTGTGCAGGGACGCGAAATTAGGAATACCTGCCCGTGTTGTTAAGCAAACAATGATTCCAACAACATTAGTACAGGATTTCTTGAAGTTAGCACATGATTCACCGCAGGCCGCACACCCAGGCGCAGATAAATGCTATAAGCAAACTCGTTTGAGGTATTTCTGGCCAAGAATGCAGAAAAGCATTAAGGATTATATTTTGAGGTGCCAAACATGTAACACATACAAGGGAAGCCCCACTACCCCGCAGACTGTGTTGAAATATCCTTTACCTACATGCCCATGGGAAAGAGTTCATATGGACATACTAGGAGGTTTCCCTAGGTCCATGGCAGGCTACAGATACATTTTAGTAATTACTGATGCCTTCACGAGATATTGTGAATTAGTCCCAGTTCAAAATAAAGACGCACCCACGGTCGCTAAGGTGTTCAAAAAATATATCTTAGACAGACATAATGCTCCGAAGATTTTAGTTACAGATAATGATGGGGAATTTAATAACTCACTATTAGAAGAACTCTGTAAATTGTATAACATAAGTAAATGTAATATAATGACACGTCACCCAGCCTCGAATGGCCTGTCAGAGAGATTGAACCGCAAAATCCTCCAGTGTCTTCCCACCAACATTAATTTTGACCATGATGAATGGAGTGAGTACCTGTCTGATGTCCAATGTTCATTAGATTCAGCTTATCATAAGTCAATTGGAGACACCCTTCTACGCCTTACACGGTTTTGATAAAGTGTTGCCGTATGACATAATAGCGTCCCCTCCTTCATGTCCAGCGGTCCAGAAATCAGTTGTAGCGGAAAAATATCGCACGACTCAATTGATTCATCAAAGGATCAAGGAAAATCTAGGTGAAGCCACTACAACCTTCACGAACCAGGCTGATAAATCCGCGAAACCATCAAAGGTACGTGGCTCCCGGACTCTTGGTAATGGTGCAGGAATTTAACACTAGAAGTGAGGTTCCTAAACTTGACCCAAAATTTTCTGGTCCCTATAGAGTCTTAGCTCATTTAAAGGGACATAAGTTCGACATCTAAATACAGGTGACATTCGTGAAGAACATGAGGACCACTTGAAAGTTTTACAGTATTCTGAACATGATCATCCCGGTACCACAACAGACAACACTCCTCAAACCCCAAACATTGTCACCCAACCAACTTCTACCACTGTTCAAACTGTCCCCACACCAGAACCGACCACCCTCACAACACCACCACAGACACATCCGTATTCATTAAGACCTCACCTTTAAGAAGTTCCTAAGTTTATCATTTTCCAGGTTCTTCCTTCTCATGTCCTTATGGTGTCTTCCTATATATGACACCATAGCAGTACCAGGCGCCCTTCTCACGACTCCCCGCTGGGTCCACCTCGTGAGGGACACACTCTCAGTTAAGTTGGGCCTGGAGGGTCTACACCACACTTACGATGATTTAGTAAAACTAATGGAGGCCTTACCTCGCTTACGGTCTACCTTACTCAAGTTTTACACCAGTTCGTCCATCAGAAACTCTAGTGTTGCTCCTCCTCCAACTTTGTTAAACCAGTGGACCTGGAAACTGAATAGTACCTGTGTGATTCTGTATGACATAATGCAAGACATTGAATCTCCAGTAAATGCTAATGCCAGGATGAATACGAAAAAGCAAAGGAGAAGCAAGAGAGGTCTGCTTAACTTTGTAGGGTCCCTCCAATCATATTTGTTTGGTATTGCTACTCAGAAAGAATTTAATTCAGTTAGGAATCAGGTTAGATCCTTACAATTTCAACAACTTCTTAACAACAGGTATATTGAGGCTAAAGCTAAGATCTTAAAACAACATTCTAAATATTTGAATGACAATGTTAACTGTTAATAACTTGACACAACATGTAGCACTACTGTCAAAGTCTCTTAATCCCATATATGCTATAGAGACTATTTCCACATATGTTGATAGTTTATATGCCCAGATCACTTATCATGCATATTATTTCACTGGCTTATTGGAAGATGTTGATAATCTGGTAAACCAAGTTGTCACGCCATCATTTTTTCCCTTCTCGGAACTCACACGTATCATTAAACAAGCAATGACGAAATTCGGTTACACCCCAGCTCTCCCTCTGCATCACGTGGCCAGTTATTACTCCTTACTAACGGTAGACGTGATCCTCGAAGCGGTCATTATCCACATACCATTCACTGACTCCAATACTTACAGCCTTGTGAACGTAATACCATTCCCTTTTAATTATACAGAAGAGTTGCAAAAGACTATCGTCCTTGCTGATAACATAAACTCTCTATTATAAAATATTAATTCCTCATTGATTGCACATCTCTCCATGGATGATTTAGCATTGTGCCATAAACCATTGCTTGACAACTTGATTTGCACCTCCTCCCATCCCCACCTCCTCACCCCATACCTTGGTTTTCCATAATTTACAAACAAATTCATGTAAGTACCAACTACTTTTTTGGCGTCAACAAAATGTTCTTCGTTCTTATTCCTTTAAGGATATTGTTGTTAATGAACCTTGGATTGAAAGTATGGACCAGTATCACGTACTGTTTTTCCCAGACCCACAAAATGTTCTTATTCATTGCCCACCTAATCATCCCAAATCTTATTTATTTCTGGGACACATTCAGTTAGGACAACAATGTACTGTTCCAGTTTCAAATTGTTCGGCACTCATGATCATTATTTGGGACAAATTGATAGAACTATCCCGAGTTTAGGACGAATCCCCCAAAACATCAACTTACCAATCATCGATGAAGTAAAGATCCAACATCTTCCATCTATGGTTCAGAACGATCTAGATTCTACAATAGATGTTCTGGCTTTTGAGTCCACGGGGAAAATGAAACACGAAATGTTCCCAAGTGCACTTTCGTGTAATAATCACATCATCAGGGGAGACACAATAGAGAAATATAACAGTCAGTTGATATACATCTAAGAGACGAAGCTTGGACGCCATTTGGTTGCATCTATAAAGTGCCATGTGGAGACAGTGAAAAATTTTGTGATGGTCAGACTGGTAAGGATCTTTCTGTTAGACTTAAGCAACATAAATATAGTATAAGAACGGGACAAGAATCAAATGCCTTGTTTAATCATGTTAAAAACTATGACCATTGTATTGACTGGAGTAACGCTATCTCAGTTATTAACTCTAACTCTGTTACCAAGAAAAATATCATTGAATCTTTTATTATCAAATACACAAAGAATTATAATCTTAATATTAGTGATGGTCTATACAAATTAGATAAGTTTATTGTAGATAAGTTTTGTAAAATGATAAGTTTATGAACGCTCGTTGTATGTTTTGGACAATCACATGTTTACCAAATGGCATCCTAGCTTCGTCTCTTCGATGTATATCAACTGACTGTTATATTTCTCTATTCTGTCTCCCCTGATGATGTGATTATTACACGAAAGTGCACTTGGGAACTTTTCATGTTTCATTTTCCCCGTGGACTCATAGGAATATATATATACATATATATATATATATATATATATATATATATATATATATATATATATATATATATATATATATATATATATATATATATATATATATATATATATATAAATATATATATATATATATATATATATATATATATATATATATATATATATATATATATATATATATATATATATATATATATATATATATATATATATATATATATATATATATATATATATATATATATATATTATCCCTGGGGATAGGGGAGAAAGAATACTTCCCACGTATTCCCTGCGTGTCGTAGAAGGCGACTAAAAGGGGAGGGAGCGGGGGCTGGAAATCCTCCCCTCTTGTTTTTTTTTTTTTTAATTTTCCAAAAGAAGGAACAGAGAAGGGGGCCAGGTGAGGATGTTCCCTCAGAGGCCCAGTCCTCTGTTCTTAACGTTACCTTGCTGATGCGGGAAATGGCGAATAGTTTGAAAAAAAAAAAATATATATATATATATATATATATATATATTTTTTTTTTTTTTTTTTTATACTTTGTCGCTGTCTCCCGCGTTTGCGAGGTAGCGCAAGGAAACAGACGAAAGAAATGGCCCAACCCCCCCCCCCCCTACACATGTACATACACACGTCCACACACGCAAATATACATACCTACACAGCTTTCCATGGTTTACCCCAGACGCTTCACATGCCTTGATTCAATCCACTGACAGCACGTCAACCCCTGTATACCACATGACTCCAATTCACTCTATTCCTTGCCCTCCTTTCACCCTCCTGCATGTTCAGGCCCCGATCACACAAAATCTTTTTCACTCCATCTTTCCACCTCCAATTTGGTCTCCCTCTTCTCCCACCTTGGTCAATCTCTCCTCACTCATTCTCTCCATGTGCCCAAACCATTTCAAAACACCCTCTTCTGCTCTCTCAACCACGCTCTTTTTATTTCCACACATCTCTCTTACCCTTACGTTACTTACTCGATCAAACCACCTCACACCACACATTGTCCTCAAACATCTCATTTCCAGCACATCCATCCTCCTGCGCACATCTCTATCCATAGCCCACGCCTCGCAACCATACAACATTGTTGGAACCACTATTCCCTCAAACATACCCATTTTTGCTTTCCGAGATAATGTTCTCGACTTCCACACATTTTTCAAGGCTCCCAAAATTTTCGCCCCCTCCCCCACCCTATGATCCACTTCCGCTTCCATGGTTCCATCCGCTGACAGATCCACTCCCAGATATCTAAAACACTTCACTTCCTCCAGTTTTTCTCCATTCAAACTCACCTCCCAATTGACTTGACCCTCACCCCTACTGTACCTAATAACCTTGCTCTTATTCACATTTACTCTCAACTTTCTTCTTCCACACACTTTACCAAACTCAGTCACCAGCTTCTGCAGTTTCTCACATGAATCAGCCACCAGCGCTGTATCATCAGCGAACAACAACTGACTCACTTCCCAAGCTCTCTCATCCCCAACAGACTTCATACTTGCCCCTCTTTCCAGGACTCTTGCATTTACCTCCCTTACAACCCCATCCATAAACAAATTAAACAACCATGGAGACATCACACACCCCTGCCGCAAACCTACATTCACTGAGAACCAATCACTTTCCTCTCTTCCTACACGTACACATGCCTTACATCCTCGATAAAAACTTTTCACTGCTTCTAACAACTTGCCTCCCACACCATATATTCTTAATACCTTCCACAGAGCATCTCTATCAACTCTATCATATGCCTTCTCCAGATCCATAAATGCTACATACAAATCCATTTGCTTTTCTAAGTATTTCTCACATACATTCTTCAAAGCAAACACCTGATCCACACATCCTCTACCACTTCTGAAACCGCACTGCTCTTCCCCAATCTGATGCTCTGTACATGCCTTCACCCTCTCAATCAATACCCTCCCATATAATTTACCAGGAATACTCAACAAACTTATACCTCTGTAATTTGAGCACTCACTCTTATCCCCTTTGCCTTTGTACAATATATATATATATATATATATATATATATATATATATATATATGTTTGTGTGTGTGTGTGTGTGTGTGTGTGTGTGCAGATATCAATAAAATGGCAGTGGATTATACGTACAAAAAAGGTGCTTATTAAAGAAAGATAAAATACTGAATAGTGGTGAAAACCTTTGTATCTATTACATTGAGAAAGTAGTAAATCAAATTACATCTAGAGGGCAATAAGTTTTCAAGTAATAATGAAATTTGTTCTTCATCAAAATCAAACAGAAAATAAAAAAAAAAAAATCATAAAAGCCTAATACGTTTGTGTAGCTTATCCAGGCCCATTTTTACTAAGTAATGTTGGGACGGCTCCACCCACTTTAATAACTTGAGTACATAGAATATATTATCGTCGACGTTAAAGAGTTTTCCCTTTTGATGTTATCCTTAAAATGAAGGTTAAGGAAAGTGAGATAGAGCTTAACGTTAAAGTTAGGATAGCTAAGGCATCCTTGATCATATAATCACTAGTCAGGTGTTAATATAAGTTAGGTTAGGTTCAGTATCCTTCATCAGGTCACCATTACCAAGGTGTTGTTATGTTGGGTCAGGCAACCTTAAACCAACTTTCAGTAATATTTACTCATAAAGCTCTAAGTTCTCATAACCCAAAATTTTAGAGTAGATATGGTAGAAACTGATGGAAGCCATTTCTAACATTCTTGCATAACCTGACCTCTCGCCTTCCCAAAACATAGCCATCCCAGCTTTGATATTGTACTGCTTTGGTCGTCAACTAATTTGAAAAGGAAGACATTGAATGGAGTAATTACTGAGGTAATCTCCAAAGATGATTACTGGTCTGAGACACAAATTCAGAGAGCAGATTAAATGACTTAAATCCATTCAGCTTTAGGGAAAAGAAGTTTAAGAGATCCTATACAGGTATATGAAGTTATTGTAATGGCATCCCTTTAAGTTTGATATTTTTACTTCCTGTAACTAGTTCCAACAATTAAAATGAGATTCAACATTGTGATTTAAGTGATTGACTTTAGGATGCATTTGGATCTGTCAAAAATTGTATTTAGCAAATTCTTCAACTTTCAACTGACCCATTCTATATTTTTATTCATTTCATCTCAGTTTTATCACCTTTCTGTTACTGTTTAATATCAGCAGTAGCCCGTCTACGTAGTTGGGGCTCTGAAGCAAAGGAAACATTTTCTAGCCTAGGTTAGGGTAGCATCTAAACCAAACCTAAATGACCTTACCTTAGAAATATGTTCAGACAGCACCTTCTGAAAATATTTCTTAAGGTAAGGTCGTGGGGATTAGTTTAGGTGCTAACTAAACCTTGGCTAGAAAAAGTTTGCTTTAAAGCCACAACTACTTGAAAGGCCTACTTTAAGTGGTGATAATGAAATTCATTTGCTCCAGGGTGCCCCTCCGTCCGTTTGTTTTATGTCCATCTAAAGATGCATACGTTCAATTTTTGATGTAGATTGATTTCCTATCTTAGTTTCGTCTACGGAATTCTACATCTTCAGTTCAGCACAACATTGTGGTAATGAAGGGAAAGTCACCACATTCATAAGCCGAGTGCACGTAGCTTATCCCACCTCGTTAGAGAGAAAACTTACCTGTATTTGAATTAATGAACGGGAACAGAGAAGACAAAATTTTATTACACATTTATTATACAACTATATAATTTATATTATATACATTACCACATTTCCTGCACTTTCCATCACAAATTTACTGAGGTCATAACCTTGTAGTTACCATTACCTTACAACCTTAATGATGGTGGTCTACAACACCTCTAGATTGATGGAGAAAACGAAAAGTTTCGTTTTACTATTAAGACCACAGAAATGCGGTAATTCCACTTCACTACCACTAACTACTAGTTATTCTACTTGTTGATTTTCACGGCTAAGATTTTCATCCTCTGAGCGAAGCCATACAATAATCGTCCTTATCTACTCTGAGCATTGGATAGCCTCCTGATGATCAAGATTGCTGTTTTGGTTGTCCGTTTCCCTTGTTACTGCTGCGCCTCACTGCACACCTTACATGAGTGCCTTCCACAGTATTAGGGACAGCTGCTGGGCCTCACTGTAGCTACTTCTGGGACGGTTGCCAATCTTCCTCGTATTCCCTCATGACCACAGCGCCAAACCGACTCCCGCCATCAGGCCGAAACGCACAAACATTTCTGACAAAATTGAGACAACCGCTTTCGCGTCAGTTTTGACACCAAGTGAATTTATACGACAATTACGTTCAAGATGCTTGGTTTTTCGTTCATGGATTGAACAGAATCAACCAACGATGGTTGCTACTGCCCAATCCATGAAGTCCCCCCCACCACGGAAAGGTAACCAAGCTTCGGGGGGGATGGGTGTTTACCCTGACGCCAACGGAGAAACTCAATACAATATCTTTATTATAACTTTCCTTAATCTTGAAAAATGAATCAATCAGAGGGAAGAATAGCCCCAGCCATATGAAGATTGGCTAACCGACTCCTTGCACATTGCGTAGAAAGTGATTTCTTTGAGGGTTGCTTTATGGAAGGCACGGTAGCGTCATAAGAGTTTCATTTTTTCTTTGAAGAAGAAGGAAATTATCCCCGTGAATTTATGTATTTCTTTTTGGGCGGGATAATGTTCCCATTTTTTTTCTTTCTTTCTTTTTCAACGTCCCTACGTAGATATTATGTGTCATCCACTACTGGGAGAAAGCCAGACTTCCGCCAGATTAACGTTATCCTTGGCGAGGCGAAACTAAAGTTGTCTTGGTGTTGGTTCCTCAGTGATAACCCAAACACAAACACAAACACACCTCCAGTGTCCACTCTAGGGCCTTGTTCTCCTGCAGCACCAGCAGGAAGAAAGAACTCAGGTTCCTCACCAACTGAATCTTTTGGCACGGGGAGCGTGTGTCATCTCGACACGCCTTTTAACGCCCGTGCGAGGTGCGGAGTGCAGTCGGTCTGTAACGTAGGGCATGTCATGTGTTATTGGTCCCAGTCGGTCTAGAACGCTGGGCCTGACATGTGTTGGGGGACCAAGTCGGTCTTGAATGGTGGGCCTGACGTGTGTTGGGGGACCAAGTCGGTCTTGAATGGTGGGCCTGACATGTCTTGAGACCTGCCATGTCTCCCTGAAGGTGGGCCTGACAAGTGGGGTGGGCTGCATTTCCTCATGGATGGTGGGTCTGGTAGGGAGTGTGGGCTGCAGTGCCACTTGAGTGGGCGAGGTCACTTGGTCAGCAGCATCAGTGGGACGGTGAGGTTTCACTTTTGCACAGCGACCGTTGACGGAGATTGGTGTCACGTCGGCAAGAAGTGCCTTCTTGTAGGAGGCATAGCAGGAGTACTGGATGACGGCAATCCCGCGGTGGTTCTCGTAGGTCGTGTAGGACTGCATGTCGAAGCGAACGATGTCGCCGAACTGCTTGAAGAATTCCCAGACGTTCGTCCTTGAGATTTTGTATGGAACGTTGACGACCCTGATGCTATACCGCTGCAGGACGGTTTTGAGAACCCCTTGCAACTGCTCGTTGGTGGGCACGATGACATGTATGTCGTCATCATCGCAGCCCAACTCATCTATATGTGGGAATCGGGTCTCGTGTGGTGGACGGTCCAGCAAATCACCCTCATCGTGGAAAGGCAGGTAGGCCTGGTCAAGGAGGGCGACCCAGAGCACCTGCTGCTGCTCGACCACCTCCACAACTGAGCTTTTTGCAAAATCTTCCATGTTGAAGATACTATGATTACGTTGTGAACTTTACGAAGTAATCTCGGTTATCCTTGTACGTCCACAAATATAGTGAGTCATTGATATGGAAAAATATAGTAAGGTTCCCCCATGCTCTAACATCCCACATAGAAACAAAAGCATAGTCGACTTTGGCGATTTTAAATGTAGAGACCATCTAAAATATTGTAGGTGGGTTAATGGTTGTTACATGGTGACCAAGGGTACAGGTGGATGGGACAGACATGATATAGTTAAGATCGATAGATGGGACAGACAGGGTATAGTGAATATCCGTAGATGGGACAGACTGAGTACAGTGAAGATTGATAGATGGGACAGACAGGGTATAGTGAATATCCATAGATGGGAGAGACAGGGTGTAGTGAAATTGCTTAGATGGGACTAACAGGGTACAGTGAAGATTTGTAGATGGGACAGACAGGGTATAGTGAAGACCCATAGATGGGACAGACTGAGTATAGTGAAGATCGGTAGATTCGATAGACAGGGTACAGAGAAGATTGATTGATGGAAGAGACATGGTATAGTAAAGATAGGTAGATGGGACAGACAGGGTATAGTGTTGATCGATAGATGGGACAGACAGGGTATGGTCGAGATAGGTAGATGGGAGAGCCTGGGTATAGTAAATATCGATAGATGGGACAGGGTATAGTGAAGTTTGGTAGATGGGACAGACTGGGTATAGTGAAGATCGGTAGATGGAACAGAGATGGTATAGTGAAGTTCGGTAGATGGGACAGACTGGGTACAGTGAAGATCGGTAGATGGGACAGGGTATAGTGAAGATTGATAAATGAGACAATGGGTATAGTGATCGATAGATGGGAGAGACTGAGTATATTGATCGATAGATGGGACAGACTGGGTATAGTGATCATGGATCCTTTAATACTTATGTATGAGGAATATAAACTCACTCTCCAGTATTTAGTCTCGATTCCCAGAAACCTTTGAAAGGTAAACACTTACTCTGCTACCCGCCTGGCTCTGTGTTGTTGTGCAAGATAAACGTAAAGTCTATCATTACCTATAGCTATACCGCAGTCATTATGGCAACACTGCTAACATAACCGGCCGATTCCACTTCCCCCAGGCTGGCTAGGTGACAGGGACACGTCATTGGTTGATGCTATTGTTGCCGACAAATTATTACGTTAGTATTTAAACTGATATCGTTTTAGCCTTTTAACTGTGCGTACACAGTATTATTTTTCTGGGCTTAACATCTGTATCATGATGATTATCTAATATAACAAGTAGAAGACAATATCATAAAAATAAATATCCACAGTGAAATAAAATTGTCACCTAATATGGCAGCTCGAGGTTGCAGCTTCAAGCCCGCCGGGGAGGAAGTGGATCCGCTGGGTCTAAGCTATCACGAGTCGCCAGCGTTGCCAAAATGAGTGCGGGCGGCGGTATATTAGCACGTAAAACTAAAGATATTCAAGTTTAAGTTGCCAAGTTTCTCTATTATCGATCTATTCCCAAATAACTACTTCATTATGCAACACTCACAAGGAAAGGGATGCCAGGTCCCGTGTCCAAGTAGCGGCTACTATCGAGTGTAACAATATAATCCGTGAAATAGGTAGACTTGAAACAACCCAAAATTGTGTTAACAACCCAAGATTAGTGTTAACTACCAACCAAGTGCGGGAGTTATGACTGAATGTGATTAAACCCTTCAAAAATGATGCCATGGATAATAATTCACTGGTAAGTCAGCAGCCGTCACCTCCACCCTCACCAGAACAGCTATGTCACCACACCGAGGCACCTGGGTTCACTCACTATGAGTCACAAGATCGAGATTTACAACAGTTCCGATACCATCATGATTCACAACAGTTCCGATACCATCATGATTCACAACGGTTCCGATACCATCATGATTCACAACGGTTCCGATACCATCATGATTCACAACGGTTCCGATACCATCATGATTCACAACGGTTCCGATACCATCATGATTCACAACGGTTCCGATACCATCATGATTCACAACGGTTCCGATACCATCATGATTCACAACAGTTCCAATACCATCATGATTCACAACGGTTCCGATACCATCATGATTCACAACGGTTCCGATACCATCATGATTCACAACGGTTCCGATACCATCATGATTCACAACGGTTCCGATACCATCATGATTCACAACGGTTCCGATACCATCATGATTCACAACGGTTCCGATACCATCATGATTCACAACGGTTCCGATACCATCATGATTCACAACGGTTCCGATACCATCATGATTCACAACGGTTCCGATACCATCATGATTCACAACAGTTCCAATACCATCATGATTCACAACGGTTCCGATACCATCATGATTCACAACGGTTCCGATACCATCATGATTCACAACGGTTCCGATACCATCATGATTCACAACGGTTCCGATACCATCATGATTCACAACGGTTCCGATACCATCATGATTCACAACAGTTCCAATACCATCATGATTCACAACGGTTCCGATACCATCATGATTCACAACGGTTCCGATACCATCATGATTCACAACGGTTCCGATACCATCATGATTCACAACGGTTCCGATACCATCATGATTCACAACGGTTCCGATACCATCATGATTCACAACAGTTCCAATACCATCATGATTCACAACGGTTCCGATACCATCATGATTCACAACGGTTCCGATACCATCATGATTCACAACGGTTCCGATACCATCATGATTCACAACGGTTCCAATACCATCATGATTCACAACGGTTCCGATACCATCATGATTCGAATACGAGAGGCGTGAGCTCGCCAGCGGATCTTCATCATTTTAGTCAGAGACTGTACAACATACAGGTGGCTCCGTCACTGTAGACGTCAGTCACCATACATTACTGGTTGTCTGGTACAACATACAGGTGGCTCCGTCACTGTAGACGTCAGTCACCATACATCACTGGTTGTCTGGTACAACATACAGGTGGCACCGTCACTGTAGACGTCAGTCACCATACATTACTGGTTGTCTGGTACAACATACAGGTGGCTCCGTCACTGTAGACGTCAGTCACCATACATTACTGGTTGTCTGGTACAACATACAGGTGGCACCGTCACTGTAGACGTCAGTCACCACACATTACTGGTTGTCTGGTACAACATACAGGTGGCTCCGTCACTGTAGACGTCAGTCACCATACATTACTGGTTGTCTGGTACAACATACAGGTGGCACCGTCACTGTAGACGTCAGTCACCATACATTACTGGTTGTCTGGTACAACATACAGGTGGCACCGTCACTGTAGACGTCAGTCACCATACATTACTGGTTGTCTGGTACAACATACAGGTGGCTCCGTCACTGTAGACGTCAGTCACCATACATTACTGGTTGTCTGGTACAACATACAGGTGGCTCCGTCACTGTAGACGTCAGTCACCATACATTACTGGTTGTCTGGTACAACATACAGGTGGCTCCGTCACTGTAGACGTCAGTCACCATACATTACTGGTTGTCTGGTACAACATACAGGTGGCTCCGTCACTGTAGACGTCAGTGACCATACATTACTGGTTGTCTGGTACAACATACAGGTGGCTCGGTCACTGTAGACGTCAGTGACCATACATTACTGGTTGTCTGGTACAACATACAGGTGGCTCCGTCACTGTAGACGTCAGTCACCATACATTACTGGTTGTCTGGTACAACATACAGGTGGCACCGTCACTGTAGACGTCAGTCACCATACATTACTGGTTGTCTGGTACAACATACAGGTGGCTCCGTCACTGTAGACGTCAGTCACCATACATTACTGGTTCTCTGGTACAACATACAGGTGGCTCGGTCACTGTAGACGTCAGTCACCATACATTACTGGTTGTCTGGTACAACATACAGGTGGCTCCGTCACTGTAGACGTCAGTCATCATACATTACTGGTTGTCTGGTACAACATACAGGTGGCTCCGTCACTGTAAACACTGTAGATTCTTTAGGTTTAACCATAAACATTAACTAAAGCAATATGGCAACATGAACAAATTTTATGACTGAAATATCAGAGACGATCGAAATTAAGAGTGAATGAGAGCGATGTAAATAGAGTTTAAAAGGACAAAGTATGATTGGCAGCCAGGGCATAAGAGGCCGCCCAGCTAAATTTAAAAGTTCGCGTTTAGTGGCAGAGTTAAATCAATTTTACAAACTTCCATTGTTCTGGTGGAATTTAAAGGTTCTGTTTACCTCTAGAGACAGAATTTAAAGGTTCATCTTTAAAGTGCAGAACTCAAAGAATATCGGTAAAATAATTTACTTTAAAATTTTTCAGTTATGTGAAGCATTTCATACAACAACTGCAATTTGACGGTGTTTAAAAGTTCGCTGTTACTTGGCAGAATTAAACTGTTTAATTGACGAGGTTAAAAGTTCGAGTTGTAATGACGATTTGCACAAGTTTTTGTTTAACTGACGTATTTTCAATGTTTGTGTTTATATGACGTATCTAAAAGGACTTTGTTGACATAATGCAGCTGGAAGGTTTACGTTCAAATGATGATGTTTATATGTTCGTTAATGAATGAGGGAGTTAAATGGATGAATATTAAGTTCGCGTTTCATGGAGTCGTTTTGCAACAATTTGTTAAAATGTCAGAGTTTAAATGTTCATATTTACAATGTTGACCAGATGGCGGTAGTGTGTAGACACAGCCATACCAGGTCGTATTTATCATCATTAAAGTCACCTTCCTTACTTACTTATGGCGGCGATGAAATTCACTGGTTCTTGATTCTGCACCAATTAACCTATCAGATAATGGTACAATGTTTGCCTGGTGTTGCATATATCACGTCTGTTGTTGAAACACAAGAATGCCAGGTGACTTTGGGAGTGGATGATAATGTAAAGATCAATATAAATGTGGGAAATCTTGAACCGCCATCACCAGACACAACACATGTTTGGATCTGGCGGGGGGAGGGACTTGCCTGTGACGTCACGATGCCCCGCCTCCAGCCTGGCGCCGCTCTGTGTGTGTGTGTGTGTGTGTAACGCCAGCGACCTATAAGTAAGGTCATTAGACCTGCAAGCCTGTTTGATTCTTGACTGTGTAAAGTCCCTACATAATAATGACATCAAGATTTTTAAGTGCTACCTCGTCCTGGGGGAAAAGAAAGAAAAATGATTGGAAGACAAGTTGGTAAGTGTTATTGTGTGGAGGTGGCAGTAAAGACCAGCCAGTGGGCACAACATGCAGTGGTGCAGCTGCCAGAACCACTGCGAACAAGAAAGGATACATTAGAGATAGTCCTTCACCATAACATAGAACATATATATGAAATATAACATAATGACTCGTCAGCTGGACACCATAACGGAACCAACCCTAGGCCAAAACCACCCTCGATCCTGGCCAGCAGCATAATGATCAAATTGCTTCTCCCACCACACAACCACCAGCCCAGAGCATGAGTAGCCACACCACCTCCGGCACAAAGTCCAACCAACGAACCACCTTATATCATCTTGATTATTTCCGCTTCCTTGAGAAAGATAAACACTTGGTTAATTATGTTGTTATCATCACCAAGTAGATTGTAGATGGTCAAGTTGATGTTTTTGTTTTTCAAATAATTGATCAGCATCTTCCTGTTGTTACGATGTTTCGTACACTGTGTGAGGAGATGGTCTATTTGCAGATTGGATTGGCAGGTTTCGCATCTTGCTGGAAAGTTTGGTTTATATATGGTTGTAGGTGGGTGTTGTGTGTGATGTATGGTTGTAGGTGGGTGTTGTGTATAATGTATGTCTGTAGGTGGGTGTTGTGTGTGATGTATGGTTGTAGGTGGGTGTTGTGTGTGATGTATGGTTGTAGGTGGGTGTTGTGTGTGATGTATGGTTGTAGGTGGGTGTTGTGTGTGATGTATGGTTGTAGGTGGGTGTTGTGTGTGATGTATGGTTGTAGGTGGGTGTTGTGTGTGATATATGGTTGTAGGTGGGTGTTGTGTGTGATGTATGGTTGTAGGTGGGTGTTGTGTGTGATGTATGGTTGTAGGTGGGTGTTGTGTGTGATGTATGGTTGTAGGTGGGTGTTGTGTGTGATATATGGTTGTAGGTGGGTGTTGTGTGTGATGTATGGTTGTAGGTGGGTGTTGTGTGTGATGTATGGTTGTAGGTGGGTGTTGTGTGTGATGTATGGTTGTAGTTGGGTGTTGTGTGTGATGTATGGTTGTAGGTGGGTGTTGTGTGTGATGTATGGTTGTAGGTGGGTGTTGTGTGTGATGTATGGTTGTAGGTGGGTGTTGTGTGTGATGTATGGTTGTAGGTGGGTGTTGTGTGTGATGTATGGTTGTAGGTGGGTGTTGTGTGTGATGTATGGTTGTAGGTGGGTGTTGTGTGTGATGTATGGTTGTGGGTGGGTGTTGTGTGTGATGTATGGTTGTAGGTGGGTGTTGTGTGTGATGTATGGTTGTAGGTGGGTGTTGTATGTGATGTATGGTTGTAGGTGGGTGTTGTGTGTGATGTATGGTTGTAGGTGGGTGTTGTGTGTGATGTATGGTTGTAGGTGGGTGTTGTGTGTGATGTATGGTTGTAGGTGGGTGTTTTGTGTAATGTATGGTTGTATGTGGGTGTTGTGTTTGATGTATGGTTGTAGGTGGGTGTTATGTGTGATGCATGGTTGTAGGTGGGTGTTGTGTGTAATGTATGGCTGTAGGTGGGTGTTGTGTGTGATGTATGGTTGTAGGTGGTTGTTGTAGGTACAGTTGTGATGTAGACGGGCCAGAACGACTTCCTCTCTTCTGTTCTTCGTGCATCACCAGGTCGTCCAGTCTGCTACTTGTGGTTTATATTTGCTGGGTATTGTCAGGCTGGTCCACTGACTTTGCCGCACAAGAAATATTGAATTCTTTCCTAAGATAAGGCGGGAGCCCAGCTCCCGAGGGATCGGAACCACCTCCTCGAGTTCTGATGTTGACTTAGCCAACCGGTCTGCCTGCTCATTGCCGTATATATTGCAATGACCAGCCAGGCACCCAGATCAAGATGATATCTTTATTACATGTATCAACTTTAGTAATATCCTTGCCATGAATTTCATTTGACTCTGTGTGGCCAGAGTTAATTGCCTTAAGGGCTGACAGTGAATCAGAAAAGATCATTGCTTTGTCATGATTTGAATTGATTATGTAATCTATGGCTCGATCAATAGCAAATAATTCCGCGGCCAAAATAGATGTTTAGTCTGGCACACTCCACCGACCATACACTTGCACCAAGGCATTCGTTCATCTTGGAGCCGTCAGTGTAGAAGTGATAATATGACACATGTTTGACGATGATCTCACGAAAACGCTGGTGTACCTCGCACTCTGGCAAGTCAGCCTTATTGGCTGGAAGCTAACTTGTCATAATTTTGGTTCTTTTAACCTGCCATGGAGGTAATTTCCTCTTGACCAGCGAGTCCACTTCATTCACTTTGATGCCCGAGTTCTCACCGACGAGGTGTATTCTGACGGCCAGGGGCCTGACGCCTCTCTCGACAAGCTGTGAACATTCCTTTATGAGGCGACAGGTGGGAGTATTGTTTCTTCTGGCCATCAGAATATCACTTTTCCAGGGTAAAATGTCGCGTCTTAGCTGGAGAGGAGGAGTTACATTTGCTTCAACTTCCATTCGTGGAACTCCTGTGCATGATTGAGCTCCAAGACACATTCGCAAACATTTATTCTGTAACATATCCAACCTCCTCAGGGTATACTCGCCTGCCGAAACATACAGCTGAGAGCCAGAGTCTAATTTAGATGTAACCAAGGACTTATATGCCATTAATATAGATTTTCTGTCAGCTCCCCAGAAGGAACCCGAGAGATATTTGAGGATATTTAACCTTTTATTACAATTTACCACTAAGTAGTCAATATGACTTTTCCGGTTCAATCTTTTATCAAAATACAGTCCAAGAAATTTAGTATTATTGCGAAAAGGGATCGCGTTGGTATGTAATGTTAACTGCAAATTCAGGATAATATTTTACCGGAAAAAACAACCGCAATACTTTTGTTGAGTGAGAAGCTAGATCCCCGTTGTAGCGGCCAACGATGAACGGATCAAGCGTAGCTTGAACCCGCTCAGCCGAAAATTGTGCATTAGGCGAGGAATGCCACAATGCAATAATCATCAGCATAAATTGAGTATTTAAGATTTCACGGGACGGAAGCTGGAGTCAGAATATCATTAATCATTATTGGGCATCAGAGGAGGTTTGAACTTTAGGTTCTGTTCGAGGAGAAGGTGAGAGTTTTTCGGTGGCGATGGTCTTTGTGACGGAAGGAGTCTGCGTGGTAACTGTACACATAACAGGCTTGTGTTTCAATGCCGAAGCATAGGATTCATTGGGGTTGGGAGTCTCACAAGACTCCTTAACCCTCTTCCTAGCCTCGCCATACGAAATGTTTTTACGTGTCTTCACCTCACACACTTCCTTCTCGAACTTGAACCGTGGACATTCCCGGTCCCAGTTTGGATGGTTGCCTGAAGCAACGCAAACGGTTCGGGATGTAAGGTCTTACTTGGCAACGTAAGTAACCAACGAAGATCTCATCCGGGAGATTTGATTATCCAAATGTCAAATTTATCAACTGGGCCACATCAACGTCTGCCAGTTCCTTCACAATTTCGTCCTCCGACATGTCCATGAGTTCCAGACAGTAGATAATTCCCCTGCACGAGTTTATGGATACTGGAATTGTGACCACGACCTTGTAAATATGGAAGTGGGTCACCTTGAGCAAATCGGCTACCTGATCGCCGACTTGACCTTGACCAGATCACCACTTGCCAGTTTCCTGACCATGTCAACGGGCCCTGACCAGCCATCAATGACCTTCCTGATCAAGAAGGGATTGAGGGAGGCCAGGGTCGTTGAACCGGTCTCATGTATGTTAACAAATTTAACGTTTCTAGCTTTGATGTTGGGTCGTTCATTACCACTTCCCAGTACGGGGGCAGTGGATGGTTTCCCGTTATCCATCCTAACAGGGACCTCGTCCCAAACTAGGTGGTGAGCCACCCCAGACAGTGGGGAAAAAAGAACTACCTTACCCCCACAAAAAAGATGAGGCAGTTGGTCGAGCAGTAAGGTTTTCAGAGTTGGTCCGGACACACAAAGGCCAGGCTGAGTTCTCCTGCGGTCAGTGAAAGTTTAATCCTGCACAACCAACCTTATGAATACAAGTTGGACGCAACAGATATCAAGCCTTATAAACCAAGCCAGGGTAAGCACTGGCACGGGAGGAAGAGCTACAACCTGGCTACAAGACGCAGCAGCGGTCACCACCGTGGCAGCAACGTGACTGTGATGATGATTGTCAAGTTCTTATCCTGATATTATATATATACCATTACTGATGACCTTGAGACTCCTCTTACATGTTCAATATATATTCATACAGTTACATTATCATTCTTTTAGTATCATTTTGTGTTTAGAAAATATCTATAAGTCATTATAACTGTGTTATTTCAAATGTTCAGCAACATAATAAAGTTATATTTACATTACAAAGACAGACAACAGAAGGCCTGATTGGCCCACGACTGGGTTGTGTGAAAAACAAAAATAATAGCTTGACAAGAAAAATTTCATTCTGCACATTAGCCTTCTAGTGTCCCCGTTATCGCTGTCGTTTATTCGTTAATTTCTGGCGTTTTTCTCAAAGTATACCTGACTTTATAAGATAATTTTCTAAACGACTTTTGAAAGTATTTATGGTTTTAGCATTCACTACGTCTGACGGTAACTTATTCCAGTGATAAACCACACCTATAGGAAAAGAAACTTTATCCCACGTCCGTACTACATCATTTAGCTTTGAGTTTTATTCCATTTGTCCTGGTAACCACATTTTCTTGTATTTCGAAAAGATGCTCGACGTTCACTTTATCGAACTTATTCAGAATTTTGAACACTTGGATTAAGTCGCTGCGAAGTCAACGTGTCTTAAAGGAGAAGAGATCCAATCATTATAGCCTCTCTTCGTATACCAGATTTCTAAAGGATGAATTCCAGATAACTTCAACTTGCCTGTCGGCTGAGAGAGAGAGAGAGAGAGAGAGAGAGAGAGAGAGAGAGAGAGAGAGAGAGAGAGAGAGAGAGAGAGAGAGAGAGAGAGAGAAACATATCTACGAGTATTTACGATCACAAAAAAATACTGAAAACAAAGGCCCCGCCGGGAATCGAACCCGGACCAACTGTTTATGAGGCAGATGTGCTAACCACTACACCACGGAGCCACTTGTCAGTGGCGGAAAAATCTCTTATATATTAACAAACGTGACTGAGGACTTAAAGAATCTGGTACAAACATAATGGTTATTGTGATAAATGATTTGTTTATGATAGATATGTATTATATTGTATTATAATGGTTGTTCATAGCCAAGATCTTTAAGCATGAATCCTTGAGATTATATAAGAAATAATAAAAACGTGTTAGAAACATCAAAACTTGTGTTTATAAAGAACAGAATGCATTATCATGCGTGTATCTAAGTGAAAATGTAATACAAGGAGCTAGTTTAAGGCAGGAGTGTTTCATCTTTTAACAAAATATTTACATCTACGTCCCTATTCTTTCATCATCATTTCTTATGTTTACTATCAAGAAATGCCTCTTATCTTACATGAAAATTCTGTATAGGTATTTGATCAATATTCTCCAACGACTCGTGGTATAACTCTTCGTTAGTGAAGTTTATTTTGTGTAATGGATCATACATTACAAAATGTGTCTATCCACACAAGTGTTACACGTCCCAGGTAAAGATATATTCTAGAGATAGTGTATATCTAACATATATATGTGTTTTATAAATATTTATAAAAAGTTTTCCTGAGGGACAATACCTAAGACTTTCGTATTAAAGTTGATCAGTTGTAAGTGATCAAGCATTACAAAGGTGTGTCCATTGCCACAGGTGCTACTGATCCCGGGTCAAGGTATTTCACCATCTTTGTATCTTTAACCTTTCTAGTTATACATGTTTCATCCCTGATTCCATCCTCACAATCGATGACCAATCAACTACCGCGGAGGCGTAGCACAGAAATCATTGGGCCGCAGAGGACCAATCATAAATCGCAAGCAGCAGCGGTCCACCAATAGGGAGTCGACACACAGTAGCGCTGCCCAAGTGGCTACCGGGGACACAATATGGAGGATTGGCCACGCCCGGACACTGGCTCATCTGGGTCTATACCTTGCTCTTCATAATCCTAAACACAATATCTTTTCATCGTAGGGAATTAACGGAGTTACGATCTGCCTTTATTTCCGATCGTTTGAAGATAGTAAGAGGGTCGAGAGTGTGATGAGTAGGGACACAAAAATAGTCCTTCTTAGGAGGAGGGTAACAGGTCCTGAGTCTCAGCCCAGGTGATGGTGTGAACAGTATTATCATTATTACCACACATCACCAGCACACCTTTGATGACACTCCTACACCTTCGTATTATTATTACCACACATCACCAGCACACCTTTGATGACACTCCTACACCTTCGTATTATTATTACCACACATCACCAGCACACCTTTGATGGCGCTCCTACACCTTCGTATTATTATTACCACACATCACCAGCACACCTTTGATGGCACTCCTACACCTTCGTATTATTATTACCACACATCACCAGCACACCTTTGATGGCACTCCTACACCTTCGTATTATTATTACCACACATCACCAGCACACCTTTGATGACGCTCCTACACCTTCGTATTATTATTACCACACATCACCAGCACACCTTTGATGACACTCCTACACCTTCGTATTATTATTACCACACATCACCAGCACACCTTTGATGGCGCTCCTACACCTTCGTATTATTATTACCACACATCACCAGCACACCTTTGATGGCACTCCTACACCTTCGTATTATTATTACCACACATCACCAGCACACCTTTGATGACACTCCTACACCTTCGTGGCTGCTGCACTCCACACAGGAGCAGGGGATGATGGCACATATCTATGAAGCAAAAAGGTTTTCGATGAGACTGTGCTATTTCTTCCCTTCCCTGGTCGATGATACAGCCTTTCCCCAAGGTTACTTGTCATTCCTGGTGTAACGACGTACGGGTTGAGCCCGGTAACACCTTCTGAATGTGACAGAGTGGAGTGACCAGGAAGAAAAGCGTGTTCTGCACCTCAACTGACTGATTATATGATAAGAATAAAGAGAATTACACACATAAATGTCACTTGCAACGATCAAGCCAGAGATGAAGCATAGATAACTAGAAGGGTTAAGGAAACAAAAATTGTAAAATACCTTTACCCGGGATCAGTAGCACCTGTGGCAATGGACACACCTTTGTAATGCTTGATCACTTACAACTGATCAACTTTAATACAAAAGTCTTAGGTATTGTCCCTCAGGAAAACTTTTTATAAATATTTATAAAACACATATATATGTTAGATATACACTATCTCTAGAATATATCTTTACCTGGGACGTGTAACACTTGTGTGGATAGGCACAACTTTGTAATGCATGATCCATTGCACTAAATTATATCTTCACTATACCCTCTTCTTCACCACACAGTTACTTCTACTATACCATCATCATTGTACTCTCTAATGTTCACTAAAAATAATTTTTATCTTCACTACATAATCATTTCATATAAACTTTACTCTTTTATAACCCTTATCTCTACTACATTCGTATCTTCACTACATTCGTATCTTCACTACAACCTATCTTGACAATATCCTTATCATCACTATACTCTTCTTCACTACACTCTCATCTTAACATCATCCTTCTGTTTACCGAACTTAGTTCAAAGTCTGACTTGAACGTAGCTTTGGAAAGTTTGTGTTCCTCATTGTGTTACTCCCTTATCATCATTGTAAAGGCAATTGTCACTACTCCCTAACTAAACCCTCATCTTCACTACAGTCTCATCATTATCATTACTTCTTCTATATCATTACAACTTATTATCATTACAACTTCATTATCATTACAACTTATATATTTATCTTCACTACAGAATAATTTTCATTGCACCTTAATCTTCATTACTCCTTGTTTCAGCTACATCCATATCTTCCATTCATTCTTATATCTTATATTAATTACATCTTTACAATATCTTTATGTCTTCTCTGTTCCGTCTTTAGAAAAATTGAAAATGAGAGTAAAGGATTTCCGGCCTTCTGCTCCCTACCCTTTTATTCGCCTTGTACGACACGCAGGGAATACGTGGCAAGTATACTTTCTTCCCTATCCCCAGGGATAACAGCATCTGGTGTTCCCAGACGGTCACCCATCCAAGTACTGACCAGACCCAACGTTGCTTAACTTGACTGATCGAACGATATATATATATATATATATATATATATATATATATATATATATATATATATATATATATATATATATATATATATATATATATATATATATATATATATATATCCCTGGGGATAGGGGATTAAGAATACTTCCCACGTATTCCCTGCGTGTCGTAGAAGGCGACTAAAAGGGGAGGGAGCGGGGGGCTGGAAATCCTCCCCTCTCGTTTTTTTTTTTTTTTTTTTTTTTTTTTTTCCCAAAAGAAGGAACAGAGAATTGGGCCAGGTGAGGGTATTCCCTCAAAGGCCCAGTCCTCTGTTCTTAACGCTACCTCGCTAATGCGGGAAATGGCGAATAGTTTGAAAGAAAGATATATATATATATATATATATATATATATATACACACACACAAGACTGAAAACAATGAATTTCCCAAATAAAAAATGGAGGCGCCGGGGTTTGAACCCGGGTCCTCTCGCATGCCAAGCGAGTGCTCTACCACTGAGCTACGCCCCCAGGAACATATTTTGTGACATAGTATTATATGAAGTACTGAGATTACCACGGCAAAATAGTGTTTGACCGACCGTTGCCGACTTGCCGGCAAAATAATCACAGGGTAAAGCTCCATGTTGCTGTCGTGTTTTCCTCTCAATTTTCCACAAAGAAATGAGTTTTACTTTTTTATTTTCTTTGCAATAGACTGGAACTAAGCAATAGACTGGAACTAAGCAATAGACTGGAACTAAGCAATGGACTGGAACTAAGCAATAGACTGGAACTAAGCAATAGACTGGAACTAAGCAATAGACTGGAACTAAGCTGACCTGGTATGAGGTCAGAGCCCTCATTATCATCCCTGCTAACTACCGGAAGCAGATTAAGTCGTTCCACAACCGATGTCCGGCCCATGTTAACTCTGATGTGCCCAGCAGTTGGAGGAGGATCGCCAGAAGCTTCTGGAAGATTTCAAGGACGTCTTGGTGGACCTGACCCTTTCAGATAAGGTCGAAAACCTCAATTTATTGTGAAGATCTTCGCTATAACGTTGGACGAACATACTGAATGTTGCACACATGTGATGCGGACAAAATGAAACAAGAAAAAGACAAAAATTATGTCTGGTGTGGGTCTCGAACCCACGACCTTGAGTGTGTGAGACTCACGCTCTACCACTGAGCTAACCAGACAAGAGAAAAATACGTCTGTTTCTTCAATTTGAATTAATGAAAATCTTTGCGAGGCAGCGTTAAGAAAAGAGAGATGTCTTTGACGAAATTTACTTGTTTGGCTTATTCTTCTGTTCTTCATTATCGAAAGTAAACATATTGAAAGATATATATATATATATATATATATATATATATATATATATATATATATATATATATATATATATATTTATATATATATATATATATATATATATATATATATATATATATATATATATATATATATATATATATATATATATATATATACTGGAAAGGATCACAATTTTGTGCGTGATCAAGTATATTCCCATGAGTCCACGGGGAAAATGAAACAAGATAAGTATGAATGAATGAAAGTGTAATAAAGTCATGATGAATGAATGAAAGTGTAATAAAGTCATGATGAATGAATGAAAGTGTAATAAAGTCATGATGAATGAATGAAAGTGTAATAAAGTCATGATGAATGAATGAAAGTGTAATAAAGTCATGATGAATGAATGAAAGTGTAATAAAGTCATGATGAATGAATGAAAGTGTAATAAAGTCATGATGAATGAATGAAAGTGTAATAAAGTCATGATGAATGAATGAAAGTGTAATAAAGTCATGATGAATGAATGAAAGTGTAATAAAGTCATGATGAATGAATGAAAGTGTAATAAAGTCATGATGAATGAATGAAAGTGTAATAAAGCCATGATGAATGAATGAAAGTGTAATAAAGTCACAGTTTAAAGGTTGGTATGTACAATGTTGACCAGATGGCGGTAGTGTGTAGACACAGCCATACCAGGTCGTATTTATCATCATTAAAGTCACCTTCCTTACTTACTTATGGCGGCGATGAAATTCACTGGTTCTTGATTCTGCACCAATTAACCTATCAGATAATGGTACAATGTTTGCCTGGTGTTGCATATATCACGTCTGTTGTTGAAACACAAGAATGCCAGGTGACTTTGGGAGTGGATGATAATGTAAAGATCAATATAAATGTGGGAAATCTTGAACCGCCATCACCAGACACAACACATGTTTGGATCTGGCGGGGGGAGGGACTTGCCTGTGACGTCACGATGCCCCGCCTCCAGCCTGGCGCCGCTCTGTGTGTGTGTGTGTGTGTGTGTGTGTGTGTGTGTGTGTGTGTGTGTGATTAGTATTTATGTATTACGGGAGAGAGTTGTACACTCGTGTTGTTCCGTCCCTTAACCTTTACTATGTGTGCTCACACACACACACACACACACACACACACATAACTTAGGATTTAATCCAGTATTTTCTTTAGACATATACCTTGTAGGTTGATTAGAAAAGATGAGGAAAAAAATATAAAAACATATACATATATTTCCACACGTGTAGATATATGTTATGTATTGAGATGTGGAGAAAGAATTTCTTATATATTAACAAACGTGATTGAGGACTTAAAGAATCTAGTACAAACATAATGGTTATTGTGATAAATAATTCGTTTGTGATAAATATGTACTGTGTTGCATTATAATGGTTGTTCAGTACCAAGGTCTGTAAGCCAGAATCCTTAAGACATGATAAAAACGTTTTAAAAACATAAACATTTATGATCATAAGGAACAGATTACATTAGCATGTTTGTATCTAACAGAAAATCAATTATAAGAGAGACCATTTAAGGCAGGAATATTTCATCTCTTAATAAAACATCTACATCTACGTCCTTTTCTTTCATCATTTCTTATGTTCACTTGTAATAAATGCCTCTTATCTAACATAAAAATTCTGTATAGGTATTTGATTAATGTTCTCCAACAACGCGTTGTATAACTCTTCGTTAGTGAAGTTCATTTCGTGTAATGGATCATGCATTACAAAATGTGTCTATCCACACAAGTGTTACACGTCCCAGGTAAAGATATATTCTAGAGATAGTGTATATCTAACATATATATGTGTTTTATAAATATTTATAAAAAGTTTTCCTGAGGGACAATACCTAAGACTTTCGTATTAAAGTTGATCAGTTGTAAGTGATCAAGCATTACAAAGGTGTGTCCATTGCCACAGGTGCTACTGATCCCGGGTCAAGGTATTTCACCATCTTTGTATCTTTAACCTTTCTAGTTATAGACGTTTCATCCCTGATTCCATCCTCACAATCGATGTATGTGGTTTGTGTTGTCTTAACATATCATTAGTCAGTTGAAGTGGAGAACATGCTTCTGAGCCTAGCCACTCTACTCTGTCTTATACATGCTATTCAAGAGGTGTTACCGGATTCCGCCTATAAGTGTTTACGCCGGGGGAAACAACTTACCTCCGGACAGCTTCTTTTTACTTTTGATGATTTGAAAAATTTGTTAATCATATTTGGTTATATGATGTCAATAAGATTGTTGGAAATTGTATATAATAATCTTTATCTGTCATTTGATGAACTTTAATTCATCAAAGATAAAGTTTATGAATATTGATTGTTTATCTCTCGTTGTTACTGATGTAAATTTTTTATCTAACAAAATACCTTCATTTGATTCATAAAGAATATTCTTAAGAAAAACGTAAATAATTTGTCATTAGTTCTCATCACACAAAATAAAAGTCTGTTTTTTCAAAGTTTTCTCAGTGGATGATGCTAACATTTTGAAGAGTAGAAACTCATAACTTAGAATCCTTGAACCTTGTGTTGATAATAATTACATTACTTTTCTCTAAACAATTCTTTTCTACAGTGTGTAAAACCCGGATTAAAAGTCAGCAACATAGATACTGACGCAATTATCTTTATGTTATTGAAAACATTATTGATTTCTACATGTAAAACATTTATCTGCAAAATAGAAATTTTTATGTTAGATGTGCTAATCTTAACGATATCACGTTACATATATTTCTGTACCTTGTGCTCCAGAAAAGTTATGAAATCTTATTTATTATCGTATCAAATGTTTAGCTTGCATGCGATATCCCATGTATTTTCACTAAAAGTCCACAAGTAAAACATATTTTTGCCATATGTATTTAACGGTAATCAGTGATAGGTTGTTAGAATAAGTAAATGTGTAATACATTACCAGGGTAGTAAATCCTTCGTCCATCACAATATACCGTAAGAGTGTCTAAGGCTCACCCTAGCTGGGGTTTACATTGTTGAACAACGTAATGCTTTTTGGTCGGTTTAGGTTTCTTAATTGTTGACTACAGGGACGAGTTTATAAGGAAGTGAGGAATTTGGGAAGGGTTTATTGATGGGTGCCGGGAGTGTGGTGGTGATGATGAAGGATCAGAGAAAATATATTATGTCGGAGGTCAATAGATCCTGGTGCTCGACCCAGAACCTTGACTAATCGTCTATAAGAAAGTGGTTGTTTATGTTTGGCCAAGTCCCAGCTTGGCAGGGGCTCTGGTCTTATGACACACTGTTATCTGGCTTTATTTGTCACTTTTTTTTTTTTCCTTGGGCTGAACTGATAAGAACATTAAGAGTTAGAAATCTATCTAAACACACTATGCCATCATATGAATTCTATGTTTTGAATTTGTAAATGATTCCTAAAATGTACATAAGTGGATGTATCATTACACTTGACATATATTTCAAGACATTTATCTCTTCATTTTTGTCAATTTATCCAATAATGGCTTGTGTCAGTGTGTCTGTCCCTCAGTATAGCAAGTCAAGCATTACTCCACCGTACAACAACTACAAGGTCACAAATGAGGGGACAAATAACATATAGGTTGGGTCACGGAAAATGCCTAATGAGCTGAGGAAAAGGAAGGACATTACATACACTGGCTTTATCAGTGAATCATTTTGTGATGGTTGTGAAATATTGGTCATGTGTAGAAGATGGTCCTTGTACATGAATCAGGACAAATATTAGTTTCATAATATGTTATAACGGTGTCTTTATCTGGTGAACTGATATGTGATACAATAGATATGATATGTGCATGTCCTATACTTCTCTTCAGAAAAATCTTTGAAACTTATATCCGATTTTTCGCACATGCAGTCAAATTGAATTTACGAGTTTGATAGATTTTCCTGATATTTGATATCTATAAGAGACACTGATTACTAAAAGCAATTTCACGATGGCAAAATCAGCCAACATTATCAACTGGTACGATGACGCAAGACGACTGCAGAAAGATGACCAGCGTCTCGTTGTACAGCGTACAATGGTGGCCAGTGATATTCACTGTAGGTATGCGCAAAATGATATACCTTGTGCACATAGCAAGCAAATTAGAGGATCATCATAAGATTTAGAAATAGAACTATCAAGGAAGGAGAAAGTCGTAGGTGTAATTATTAGTCAAGATGTAAAGCCAATACATAAACATCATGAGCAATGTGTACTGCTCCTATTCCTCTGGCTTTTGATTCTTACTGTCACATTTTAATATATATAAATAATGGAAGAGCAAGTCACAGCCAAGACAAATTCAGTTACTCGTGGATTACTTGCCTTGCCGATGGTGACTTGTCACTCCAGGTGTAACTACTTACAGTTGGAGTCCGGTAACACCATTTCAATGGTATCATTTGAGAAACACAGTAAAGTGGCTGGACTGAAAAACGTGTTCTGCACTTCAACTGACTAATTATATGATAAGGATAAGGAGGAAAAATCGATTGTAAGGCTGGAATCAGGGATGAAACATCTATAACTAGGAAGGTTAAAGATACAAAGATGGTGAAATACCTTTACCCGGGATCAGTAGCACCTGTGGCAATGGACACAGCTTTGGAATGCTTGATCACTGACAACTGATCAACTTTCATACGAAAGTCTTAAGTACCATCCAGCAGGGGAATATTATACAAATATTAAGAGATAATATATCTATGTTAGACAGACGCCATATCTAGGAATTATCTCTACTTGGGACGTGCAACACCTGTGTGGATGGACACAACTTTGTAATGTTTGATCCATTACACGAAATAATGTCAACAATAGAGTTATACAACACGTTGTTGAAGATCATTCATGAAATATCTATACTGAATGATCATATTAGGTAGTACATGGCAGTTCTTCGAAGTAAACCAGAAAAATGATGCTGAGAGAAAAGGGACGTAATAGGAAATAATTTGTTAAATGTCTAGAAACTTTGATCTTAAAGTAGTCGTCTTGTGTTGGGTCATCTTTTAGACACCAAGAGGAGAACATAGTCTGTGTTTTGTAATCATTAATAAATATATATTCTCAACGCCTTTCATCACTTCTTCCAGACCTTAACGGATTTTGGCTGAACGATCTTGGCCCTGTGACGGCCACAAAATGCAGCACAATACACATTTATTACAAAAAAAAAAAAAGAAATTTATCACAACAGTCGTTATGTTTTTTACCGGAATCTTTAAGCTTTCAGTAGCATTTTTAAGTACATAACACATTCATCTGCCTCATTTACATGCATATAGGTATATCTACAAGTGTATATGTACATGTTTTATATTATTTATCTGATTTTAAAGTTTATCATGATATCCGTGTAAACAAAATACTAATGGATACCACAACATATGTACAGTTGCTAAAAGATTATTCTGAACTTCTACCATGTTATGACACACCTGGCCCCCTGACCTGCCAGGGCAATAATCTGTTATTGATAAAGAATTGATCATATTCTTAGTTGACAACCTAAACCTGCACCAGTGCGGTGGCAATGTCTAATACAGAGAGAGAGATAGATAGATAGATAGATTATCAGATAGATAGAGAGAGAGAGAGAGAGAGAGAGAGAGAGAGAGAGAGAGAGAGAGAGAGAGAGAGAGAGAGAGAGAGAGAGAGAGAGAGAGAGAGAGAGAGAGAGTATGTTAACCGCCACACTCCAGTATTTCTGGAAGCGTCAGTCAGAAGTAAACGTGTTTTCGTCACACAAGACAACGTGATCCCAGAAGCCAGTATCTTTATCACAATATTCAGGGTCATATTGCCTGCTCTTCTCCATGTTTAAGTTACTCAGAAGCTGGTGTGTGTGTGTGTGTGTGTGTGTGTGTGTGCGGCTGTGTCAGTCCTTGGAGTGAAGTGTGTTTTCGGACAGTGTGAGTGAGGGGCGCATCATCATCATCAGAGTTGAATAATTATGCCAATAATTAGGGCTAGGCTAACCTGACCTCAGGTCTCATCACAACACGGTATGGCGTAGTGGTGGTCTGTGTTTAATATTAGTATACTGACCTGATGGTACTGGTGAGTAATGGGTAAATGGGAGAAATTTCTCTTAACTTAGTGTGAAAATAAGGAATAAACAAAACTAAATACCAAACGAGTATAACAATATATACACACAACAAAATTCCCGTAACACAAAGATGAAACAAACCAAAGATGTTGCCCATGTAATATGTGATATAAAAATATCACACAAAAACAGTAAAATACAATGAAGAAAATGCAAGGCTAAGATAATATAAGTAAAGAAAAGAGAAAGAGAACTAGAAAATACTGAAGTTCTCATACATGAAAAAGACATATAGACTAGGCTGTCCATCCAACAACAGATTAACGTATAATAGGAGATTAAAATCATAGATTTTACATCTTACATTATTAGATAAAAGGCAAAGAAAATAATATATGCAAATTATGAATAAAGTGTATACTTATATAAGATTATGTAGTTAATGGCACCAATAGAACAAGCACTAACATTCAAAAATATAATAATCTATGGAAATATAAGGTAAGACATCAAATAATGTTGCAGCAAAACAAGGATGGGATAAATCCAAGAGAAATAGATAACAAACAACCACATTTTTCTACAAACTCAGCAAAGATAAAGGCGAAGGTTTTAGATATGAGGAAGTACATACCATATTTCTTCAATACCTACAGTTTTGTAATTAAAGAAAAAAATATTCTTGAGCTTACTTATTGACGAGTCACTTATGCTAATTAACTTTGTTTTCAAGCTCATTATTGTTAGAGTATTTCCCATCATCTCTTATCTGCATAATTACTTCATCAGGATCATTAGGCTTACGTGGACCAATTACAGGATATGTATGTAAATATGTTGCTTTAATGTTAAAGAATGAAATATGTCCTGGTTGATATGGCATGATTGTTGATGAAACCGTCCAGTTGATTTGGTCCCTAACATTGTGTTTAATGTTACCTATATATGTTATTGCTCATAGTAGTCTGAAGTCGTGCGTACAAGACTTTATCCTTGGGAAAAACATGAAAAACAAGTTTTGGATTATTTTCTTTTCTCTTTTTTCAAACTGAAAACTCGCTGTAAAGTTCTCGTCAACAAACAGACAGCTAGACAGCACAAGGGTAATTAGTACCACCAGCTGTTGACAACGTGCACAATTAAGCAGCCATTGCTCACGCGAGATTACTCCTGCTTTCCTGTCTTTCTTATATAGTCTTTGTATCACTACGTAAACACACACACACAAACACACACACACACACACACACACACACACACCATTATATTTCCACTACAAGCTACATTACACTCTCCACTAGAGGCAATTCTGCCCAGTGTACACCCTCTACCGTAACCTGCCATCTTCACTATGCTGGTGTTTCATCTTCATTACACTAGTTCTTCAACTTCACTATGTTAATGTATCATCTAGGATATCAAATCAATGAGGAAACGAGAGTCGACTATATTTTTGTGTGGCTTCACTATATTTTTGCAAGTGCTGGTCTATGAAAGTTTACTTCGTCAAGTAAATCACTCATCTCACCAGATCGCAGAAATGACTCACGTCCGCGCTGCCCATCGGTACCCTGGCAAGGAATCCTTCCTTGAATTTTTCGAGGCTCACATCCAGCAAACCGGGGCTGTTAAAGATTGTATAAGCCGAACTGAGCTATATTTGCGATACTGTGAATTCTGCGAAGGGTTCGGGTACGAGAAAGCTGCCGTCCTGAACGTCGGGAGAACACTGGGACGGTGGGGCATCAAGGCAGATCGCAGACTTGGAGGACGCAACGGCCGCCACCAGGAGTACGCCTACACCAGAATTGCCTGGTTGTCCAGCAGTGAGGGCCTGGCCCAGGGAGGAAAGCGGTGCCTTCCAGAATGCCAAAGGCCTTCCAGGAAGAGATCACGTCTGGATATCGAACCCGTGCACGAGAGAGTAGTGGTGAAGATCCAGACTCGGCATCAAGATGATGATGACCTGTGCGAAGGCGGACCCAGCAAGGAAACTGGTGTAGTTGACACAGGAACAGCCGCCATCCCCATCAATGTTTCTTTGGCTCCCACCAAACAACGGGGCAAAGTGATGCCTACCACTGAATTGGTGACCTTGATACCCTACTTCTATGGGGATGAATCAGGCCTGGTGGATCCCGACGTACTCGTACTGGTCGTCGATGAAGACCCTGATGTGTCCGTCGCTGCGACTGGAGGATCAGCAGCACCTGCAGCAGCAGCCGACCTTAAAGCTGAAGCGACCGTGTTGAAGATTAAAGTCCACACCACCAACATTCATCCCTGAAATTCCTTGAACCTTAAGTTCCCGTCGTTGAGATTGGAGAATCTCCTCCTTCTCCAGCAGTCGACCCTGTTATACCCGGTCCTCAAAAGACACTTCCTATGGCAAAAGTTTTCATTCAGTTGCAAATTATTGACAAACTATTGTACGAATGAAGCGGTTATCATAAAGGATCAAATCGTTAGGAAAAGTTCCTAACATTTATGAGTCCCATCCATAGGGATGAAAAAAAATAAGAAGAATACATCCATTCTGTTGGGGGCCATAAACATGGCACAAATGGACCCTAAGTCGAACTGCTGACCTCCTAGTGGTAGGGTCCGGGCAACTTTGAGGGAACATTAACCCTCAAAGGCTAACAGCAGTCGCACAAGAGCAATAAAAATTAATCATTATTAGTCATTTACAATAATCAAAGACGATGGTTATAGCCTCGCCCATTTATCATCTCATTCGCTGTGAACGAAATCATAGGCTACTCTGATTCCACCTACATCTATCAAGTTTACCTATTTATTCAACCATCTATCTATCTGTCTATCGTTCTTGTTTGAAGATTTTCTGTATCATGTAAATCTCAGCCATTGAAATGTCCTGAGATCAATGTCGTAGTGAACAAATGAATTCTAGTTTTGACCAAAATAGCCCCGTTGTTGCACCTTCCTTCACCATTTGTCCACCATTTATTCCCCGTAAGGATTTACGAACTAACTTCAGAGTTGTATTACAAATATATGAAACATGTCACCAACTCACTGTTTTGTGAATATTTCTTGCTATATTACATCTGTCAGTTTCTAACTGCAATCATCGGATGAGTATCTTTATATATTTTGCTGCTGTTTCAGTTCCTTCATGACAATAATAAACCAGACCTTGTTTTCATCATGTAACATGCAGTTCAAGAAGAAGTCTATAGATGAGAAAAATCCAGTTGCATAAACTCAATTAATTAGATTACACGCAGAATTTTAGGCCCTCTTGACCAACTCCATTTCAGACGTAATGGTTGCTCGAACATCGGCTGTTGAGGTAAAGAAAAACAAAAAAATGTTTAGTAAAACTATATCAGTACAAATCCAATGTATCGTATGTACTAATATGAAAGATAATATATAGTCTGTATTGATATCAAAGACAATATAGGCAGCAAGTATGAATTTTTCCTGGGGATAGGGGAGAAAGAATACTTCCCACACACTCCCCACGTGTCGCAGAAGGCGACTAAAGGAGACGGGAGAGAGGGGCTGGAAACCCTCCCCTCCTTGTATCTTAACTTATTAAAATGGGATACAGAAGAAGGAGTCACGCGGGAAGTGCTCATCCCCATCGAAGGCTCAGGCTGAGGTGTTTAAATGTGCGTTGATGTAACTAAGATGAGAAAAAAGGAGAGATAGGTAGTATGTTTGAGGAAAGGAACCTGGATGTTTTGGCTCTGAGTAAAACGAAGCTCAAGGGTAAAGGGGAAGAGTGGTTTGGGAATGTCTTGGGAGTAAAGTCAGTGGGTAGTAAGAGGACAAGAGCAAGGGAAGGACTAGCACTACTCCTGAAACAGGAGTTGTGGGAGTATGTGATAGAGTGTAAGAAAGTAAAATCTAGATTGATATGGGTAAAACTGAAAGTGGATGGAGAGAGATGGGTGATTATTGGTGCATATGCACCTGGGCAACACCACCACCACAACCACCAACACCACCACCATCACCAACACCACCACCACCACCATCACCAACACCACCACCACCACCACCATCACCAACACCACCACCAACACCAACACCACCATCACCACCATCACCACCACCACCACCACCAACACCACCATCACCAACACCACCACCATCACCAACACCACCACCATCACCAACACCACCACCATCACCAACACCACCATCACCAACACCACCACCACCACCACCAACACCACCATCACCAACACCACCACCATCACCAACACCACCACCACCACCACCATCACCAACACCACCATCACCAACACCACCACCATCACCAACACCACCACCATCACCAACACCACCACCATCACCAACACCACTATCACCAACACCAACACCATCACCAACACCACCACCACCACCACCACCACCACCATCACCACCACCACCACCACCACCACCACCACCACCATCACCAACACCACCACCACCACCACCACCTACACCCCCAACCACCACCATCACCAACACCACCACCATCACCAACGCCACCACCACCACCATCACCAACGCCACCACCACCACCATCACCGACACCACCACCATCACCAACAAAACCACCACCACCACCTACACCCCCAACCACCACCATCACCAACACCACCACCATCACCAACGCCACCACCACCACCATCACCAACGCCACCACCATCACCACCACCATCACCACCATCACCAACACCATCACCACCACCACCACCAACACCACCACCATCACCAACACCACCACCATCACCAACGCCACCACCACCACCATCACCAACGCCACCACCATCACCACCACCACCACCACCATCACCAACACCATCACCACCACCACCACCAACACCACCACCATCACCAACACCACCACCATCACCATCACCACCACCATCACCAACACCACCACCATCACCAACACCACCACCATCACCAACACCACCACCACCACCACCATCACCAACACCACCATCACCAACACCACCACCATCACCAACACCACCACCACCACCACCTACACCCCCAACCACCACCACAAAAAAAAAGTCAAAACATTTGTGAACTTCGCAACCAGGTGCGTGCAGAAGTCTTCTTAACTGGCTCTCCCCTTTCTTCAAGAACCTCATTAGTTCCTTGTTACTTATGTAAACATTCTGTTTAACATTATATCATAAGAAAACAGAAAGTAGAACCAAGAAAGGTATCCTAAATATATCTTTCTCTTACGCCTCCGAGACTATTTTCATCGTATTATCAAATCTCTTGCAGATATGATGTCCACAGTGCTTAGTATAACAATAACAACAGATACTAATGGCAGAACATGATGGTAAAAGACAAGTGAAAATGATCATAAATGTGAGAGATTCGCTTGGTGCGGGGAACGTAGTGACCCCGTCCAATATATGGTAGTAATGGTCACGCCCGTTCATGCTTCAGATCAAAGACATTGGTCACCTTAAGTGTGGGAGCCAACCTGACTACACGGCTCCCTTTTCTAATGCCCGCAGGAGCAGACCTATGGGGAAAATATGCATTATATCAAGAGTGAATGAGAAGACAAGAACTACTTCTCACAACTGACGACCTATGAATTTATGGACATTTTGTTGTTATTGTGGGTTGCTGGCGAAGTACACAAACTTTTCTTGTGTTTAAAGTGGGTTTGAGAGCCTCTAGTGATACACACATTCTATTGTACTACTGAAGTATGGGTTGGTACGTCTGTAGTCTTCCTGCTTATCAAATTTAGGTAAATATCTCCTTTTGTCACGTAAAAATGCAGGCTCCCAAACCCCAACACTTTCCATGTTAGTGAAACGTACACTGGAAAGCCCACAGACATTTATATAACCGCGAAAGGCAGGCAGCTAGCTTAAAAAGCTGGCTGACAAGTGACACAGCAGGGAAGCAGGCAACCAGGCAAAAAGGAAATTTGACAAAAGGGCAGGCAGGCAGACACGCAGAAAAAGGCAGGAAGGCAAGCAATCAGGTGGACAAACGCAGGCAAGCAGGCAATGAAAAAACAGGGACGCAGGCAATCAACCAAACAGGCAGGTAGACAAGAAAGAAAATAAACAAAAACGCAGGCAAGCAGACAGGCAAGAAAAGAAAAGAAAAAACAAGCAAGCATACAATGGTGTCTTAGTAACACTTCTTCTTTATATATCAACTGACCGTTGTACGTCATCTATCTCGTTCTTGCATCTCCCCTGACGACGTGATCATTACACAAAAGTGCACTTGGGAATTTTTATTCATATATATATATATATATATATATATATATATATATATATATATATATATATATATATATATATATATATTGGAAAGGATCAATATTTTGTGCGTAATCAAGACATTCCTATGAGTCCACGGGGAAAATGAAACACGATAAGTTCCCAAGCGTACTTTCGTGTTATAATCACATGATCAGGGGAGACACAAGAGAGACAGAAATATAACAGTCAGTTGATATACAACGAAGAAACGTAGCAAGGACGCTATTTGGTAAACATGCGATTGTCCAAGACAGACTTATCATGTTTCATTTTCCCCGTGGACTCATTAATACATACATATATATATATATATATATATATATATATATATATATATATATATATATATATATATATATATATATATATATATATATTATCCCTGGGGGATAGGGGAGAAAGAATACTTCCCACGTATTCCCTGCGTGTCGCAGAAGGCGACTAAAAGGGAAGGGAGCGGGGGGCTGGAAATCCTCCCCTCTCAGTTTTTTTTTTTAATTTTCCAAAGGAAGGGACAAAGGGGGGGGGGGGGCAGGTGAGGATATTCCCTCTGAGGTCCAGTCCTCTCTTCTTAACACAACCTCGCTAATGCGGGAGATGGCGAATAGTAAGAAAAAAGAATATATATATTTATATATATATATATATATATATATATATATATCATATGACGACGTGAGACAAACACAAGTTCCTTTGGTATGGTTAAAGCAGCTGGTGATTACTTCAAATGATGTTGAGGGAAAACAAAGAGAAAACTATGAGAATAACCTTTATTTTAATGAGCTATCAAGAATTAATCTTGAATATGATAAACTTATGTCGGAGTTTAGTGAAGCTTGGGATGAATCTATGATATTTTCTTTGAAAAACGCAGCTGATGGATTCTTCTCTATTCCTGAAACAATAGGTAAATCATCTTGTCCCAAATGGTGCCGAACAACCCTGTATGAGTAACGACCCTATATTAGTGGCTCATAGAAGACGTCACTGCCTATCCAGCCAAGCCGAGTGGGAGAGCTATAACCAGGAGGCCACACCTGGGAAGGTGTCACCTGGTACGTCCGGCTGGCCGGCGGTGGCAAGATTGGGCTGGAGTCAAGAACAAATAACTAACTAAGGCTGTTTACCCAGGCCACCTCCCCTGCCTGCCTGCCTGCCCGACCACACCTGGGAAACATAAGGAATAAGCGGAGATGCAGAACCTGCACCACGACAGAGGTGAGCTGTCTCCAGTCGCCATGGTAACTTGAGGAGAGAATGTTCGTGACCAGTGTTGGGAGGAGACCATATACTGTTCACCAACCTTACGTATACAAGAGGTGTGGGGGCGGGTCGTTAACACAGCTCAGTAAACAATCAACAGTGGTGGTTATAGGTAGTTAGCTAAGAGTTCAATTGTAGCACTTAATCACCTGTTGTCACTGTTAGATTCGTGTGGTCCTCGACTAACCATCACTCGATGTCGTTGTTAGAGTTGCCAGGTTACGGGCCCTTACCTGTAGACAGTCCGCTGTCTGATCTTGTCTTACAGGTCAAATATTGTTTAGAGACTCGTCAAGTACTTGTCTGGCTCGGTCTCTTATGATAAGGAGTCTGCAATATGTATGCAGGTATGTTTAGCGTTAAACTTTCTGGTTATTGACCGTCCGTTATCAAGCCAGAATCTGTACCTTACGGCAAAACATAAGAATCACGATATTTGCAACATGATAACATGTTTGACTTAATGACCATCAGCAGGTAAGGTCATCAAGACGCACCATACATACGTCAGACAGTAACATCAGTTGTATAACAGGATGTATATATGTTGGTGGATTTAAGGGATATCACCTAAAGGTCATGAAGCCAGAATATGAACCATAAGTTCAACATAAAATGATCATCCAGGTCCAGCAGGTAACTGGAATTCGTGAGGATTTTTGGAGGGTTTTCGTGTTGTTGTGAGGAAGAGAAAGAGAGAAAGAGATGGAAAGGAGGGAGGAGGGTAACAAGTCCTGGTGTTCAACCCAGGTGCTCCATTGTCAGTCAAGCCAAATATCCAGAGTAATAGTAAAGTGGGTTAGTTTTGGGGTTTTAGGTTCATCGACCGCCTGAGTCAGTGAGGTCAACAAGTTAGTCATAACCACCATTCAAATATTGTTAAACACCTTCACCTGTTGATGATGGCTGTACGGCCATACACACTCACTAAATATTTGACACATATACGTAATACTATTTTTTTTTTTTCTTTTTTTTACTTTCCGCTCTATCAACTGCTGAGGTCATAACCGTGCTAAACGTCAAACTGTAACCACTATACAAATCATCCTGAACACATTTTCCAGGGGTTCAAGATCATTCTAAGACCATACACGTTCTCACTGCATATATGACCTTGTTCCTACGACCAATGTTTAAGTTTAACAGACAGCGACCTATGGAAGGTCATTACGTCACTAATCCTTTATATGTTCCACTTTAAAGTTACCTAACAATCCTTTCCACGTATTATTGTTTAAATAGTTGGGACAGTGAAATATAGGAAGGTGTGCGTTCAAGGAAGACATATGCAATGACAGACTTACGTACAGCGACGACAAGTAGGACAGACAAACCTGAGAAATGGTTGTTAGTGACGGTGTGAACAGCAGTATTATTATTACCACACATCACCAGCACACCTTTGATGGCACTCCTACACCTTCGTATTATTATTACCACACATCACCAGCACACCTTTGATGGCACTCCTACACCTTCGTATTATTATTACCACACATCACCAGCACACCTTTGATGTCGCTCCTACACCTTCGTATTATTATTACCACACATCACCAGCACACATTTGATGGCGCTCCTACACCTTCGTATTATTATTACCACACATCACCAGCACACCTTTGATGGCACTCCTACACCTTCGTATTATTATTACCACACATCACCAGCACACCTTTGATGACACTCCTACACCTTCGTATTATTATTACCACACATCACCAGCACACCTTTGATGGCACTCCTACACCTTCGTATTATTATTACCACACATCACCAGCACACCTTTGATGTCGCTCCTACACCTTGGTGGCTGCTGCACTCCACACAGGAGCAGGGGATGATGGCACATATCTATGAAGCAAAAAGGTTTTCGATGAGACTGTGCTATTTCTTCCCTTCCCTGGTCGATGATACAGCCTTTCCCCAAGGTTACTTATCATTCCTGGTGTAACGACGTACGGGTTGAGCCCGGTAACACCTTCTGAATAATAGTATGTGACAGAGTGGAGTGACCAGGAAGAAAAGCGTGTTCTGCATGCACCTCAATTGACTGATTATATGATAAGAATAAAGAGAATTACACACATAAATGTCACTTGCAAGGATCAAGCCAGAGATGAAGCATAGATAACTAGAAGGGTTAAGGAAACAAAAATTGCAAAATACCTTTACCCGGGATCAGTAGCACCTGTGGCAATGGACACACCTTTGTAATGCTTGATCACTTACAACTGATCAACTTTAATACGAAAGTCTTAGGTATTGTCCCTCAGGAAATCTTTTTATAAATATCTATAAAACATATATATGTTAGATATACACTATCTCTAGAATATATCTTTACCTGGGACGTGTAACACGTGTGTGGATAGACACAGCTTTGTAATGCATGATCCATTACACTAAATTATATCTTCACTATACCCTCTTCTTCACTACACAGTTACTTCTACCATACCATCATCATTGTACTCTCTGATGTTCACTAAAAATAATTTTTATCTTCACTACATAATCATTTCATATAAACTTTACTCTTTTATAACCCTTATCTCTACTACATTCGTATATTCACTACATTCTTTCCTTCAGTACAAGCTATCTTGACAATATCCTTATCATCACTATACTCTTCTTCACTGCACTCTCATCTTAACATCATCCTTCTGTTTACCGAACTTAGTTCAAAATCTGACTTGAACGTAGCTTTGTAAAGTTTGTGTTCCTCATTGTGTTACTCCCTTATCATTGTAAAGGCAATTGTCAATACTCCCTAACTAAGCCCTCATCTTCACTACACTCTCATCATTATCATTACTTCTTGATGTTCAATACAAAATCTCAACATATATATTTATCTTCACTACAGAATAATTTTCATTGCACCTTAATCTTCATTACTCCTTGTTTCAGCTACATCCGTATCTTCCATTCATTCTTATATCTTATATTAGTTACATCTTTACAATATCTTTAAATCTTCTCTGTTCCGTCTTTTGAAAAATTGAGAATGAGAGTAAAGAATATCCAGCCTCCCGTTCCCTCCCCTTTTAGTCGCCTTGTACGACACGCAGGGAATACGTGGCAAGTATACTTTCTTCCCTATCCCCAGGGATAACAGCATCTGGTGTTCCCAGACGGTCACCCATCCAAGTACTGACCAGACCCAACGTTGCTTAACTTGACTGATCGAACGATATACATATACAAGACTGAAAACAATGAATTTCCCGAATAAAAAATGGAGGCGCCGGGGTTTGAACCCGGGTCCTCTCGCATGCCAAGCGAGTGCTCTACCACTGAGCTACGCCCCCAAGAACATATTTTGTGACATAGTATTATATGAAGTACTGAGATTACCACGGCAAAATACTGTTTGACCGACCGTTGCCGACTTGCCGGCAAAATAACCACAGGGTAAATCTCCATGTTCCTGTCGTGTTTTCCTCTCAATTTTCCACAAAGAAATGAGTTTTACTTTTTTATTTCGTTGCAATAGACTGGAACTAAGCTGACCTGGTATGAGGTCAGAGCCCTCATTATCATCCCTGCTAACTACCGGAAGCAGATTAAGTCGTTCCACAACCGATGTCCGGCCCATGTTAACTCTGATGTGCCCAGCAGTTGGAGGAGGATCGCCAGAAGCTTCTGGAAGATTTCAAGGACGTCTTGGTGGACCTGACCCTTTCAGATAAGGTCGAAAACCCCAATTCATTGTGAAGATCTTCACTATAACGTTGGACGAACATACTGAATGCTGCACACATGTGATGCGGACAAAATGAAAAAAGAAAAAGACAAAAAATATGTCTGGTGTGGGTCTCGAACCCACGACCTTGAGTGTGTGAGACTCACGCTCTACCACTGAGCTAACCAGACAATAGAAAATACGTCTGTTTCTTCAATTTGAATTAATGAAAATCTTTGCGAGGCAGCGTTAAGAAAAGAGAGATGTCTTTGACGAAATTTACTTGTTTGGCTCCTTCTTTTGTTCTTCACTATCGAAAGGAAACATACTGAAGGATATGTATATATATATATATATATATATATATATATATATATATATATATATATATATATATATATATATATATATATATATATATATATATATATGTATATTGAAAAGGATCGCAATTTTGCACGTGATCAAGTATATTCTTATGAGTTCACAGGGAAAATAAACACGATAAGTTCCCAAGTGCACTTTCGTGTAAAACTCACATCATCAAGGGAGACACAAGAGAGAAATATAACATTCAGTTGATATACAACGAAGAAACGTAGCTTGGACGCCATATGGTAAACATGTGATTGTCCAAGACAGACAACAAGCGTATCATAAACTTATTATGTGGACAAGAAGGGTCAAGTCAATTGGGAGGTGAGTTTGAATGGAGAAAAACTGGAGGAAGTGAAGTGTTTTAGATATCTTGGAGTGGATCTGGCAGCGGATGGAACCATGGAAGCGGAAGTGGATCATAGGGTGGGGGAGGGGGCGAAAATTCTGGGGGCCTTGAAGAATGTGTGGAAATCGAGAACATTATCTCGGAAAGCAAAAATGGGTATGTTTGAAGGAATAGTGGTTCCAACAATGTTGTATGGTTGCGAGGCGTGGGCTATGGATAGAGTTGTGCGCAGGAGGATGGATGTGCTGGAAATGAGATGTTTGAGGACAATGTGTGGTGTGAGGTGGTTTGATCGAGTGAGTAACGTAAGGGTAAGAGAGATGTGTGGAAATAAAAAGAGCGTGGTTGAGAGAGCAGAAGAGGGTGTTTTGAAGTGGTTTGGGCACATGGAGAGGATGAGTGAGGAAAGATTGACCAAGAGGATATATGTGTCGGGGGTGGAGGGAACAAGGAGAAGAGGGAGACCAAATTGGAGGTGGAAAGATGGAGTGAAAAAGATTTTGTGTGATCAGGGCCTGAACATGCAGGAGGGTGAAAGGAGGGCAAGGAATAGAGTGAATTGGAGCGATGTGGTATACCGGGGTTGACGTGCTGTCAGTGGATTGAATCAAGGCATGTGAAGCGTCTGGTGTAAGCCATGGAAAGCTGTGTAGGTATGTATATTTGCGTGTGTGGACGTATGTATATACATGTGTATGGGGGGGGTTGGGCCATTTCTTTCGTCTGTTTCCTTGCGCTACCTCGCAAACGCGGGAGACAGCGACAAAGTATAAAAAAAAAAAAAAGAAGGTGCATTGTTTACAAATTTTATCAACATTAAAGTTATCCAATTTGTATAGACCATCACTAATATTAAGATTATAATTCTTTGTGTATTCAGTAATAGAAGATTCAATTATATTTTTCGTGGTACTTGAGTTAGAGTTAAAAACTGAGATGGCATTATTAACTCTAATTCCAATATCACGAGAAATATCATTGAATCTTCTATCATTAAATACACAAAGAATTATAAACCTTAAAGCAACATGGCGGTCAAAAATAAGCTTTAGGAATGAAGTTTATGAATGGAATATCAGTGAGACGATCCAAATGACGAATGAATGAGAGCGTAGTCAACATACAATATAAAAGGACATATTATGAATGGCAGCCAGGCAAGTAACGGCCCAACTGAATGGAAGGATTTAAAAGTTCGCGTTATATGACGAATTTTGATAGATTATTCAAATTTCCATTCCAGTTATGAAACGTAATGGTTGTGTTCAGTTCTAGAGACAAAGTTTAAAGATTTGTGTTTCAAAGATGAACCACAAAGGATATCGTTAAATTAACTGACATTAAAATTTGTCAATTAAGTAAATCATTTTGTACAATAGCTGTAATTTGACAGAGTTAAAAGTTCGCATTTTCATTACAATTCTAATTCAAAAGTTTGAGATTCAATGATGGTTTGCACAAGCTTAACGTACATTCAAGTTTTGTGTTTATATGACGTATCTTAAAGGACTCTGGTAAAATAACGCAGCTGGAAGGTTTACGTTCAAATGATGGTGTTTAAATGTTGATTGATGAATGGTAGATTTAAATGGATAGATTTTAAGTTCGCGTTTTCATGAGCGACCTTAAACCTTGTGGTTGAATGTCACAGTTTAAAGGTTGGTATGTACAATGTTGACCAGATGGCGGTAGTGTGTAGACACAGCCATACCAGGTCGTATTTATCATCATTAAAGTCACCTTCCTTACTTACTTATGGCGGCGATGAAATTCACTGGTTCTTGATTCTGCACCAATTAACCTATCAGATAATGGTACAATGTTTGCCTGGTGTTGCATATATCACGTCTGTTGTTGAAACACAAGAATGCCAGGTGACTTTGGGAGTGGATGATAATGTAAAGATCAATATAAATGTGGGAAATCTTGAACCGCCATCACCAGACACAACACATGTTTGGATCTGGCGGGGGGAGGGACTTGCCTGTGACGTCACGATGCCCCGCCTCCAGCCTGGCGCCGCTCTGTGTGTGTGTGTGTGTGTAGTCCCTGGGTTCATGTTGGCTACAGCCCACCGGCCGGTGGTCAGGTCAGTGGGCGGTGTGTGTGTGTGTGTGTGTAGCCCCTGGGTTCATGTTGGCCACAGCCACCCACCCACCGGCCGGGTGGGCTGGCGGTAGTTTATAACTAAGACTGGTAGTTTCACATGCCACTTGGAGTGTCCCTCACTACAGAACTTGAGCAGCTCTTATCCTGAGGTGGAGCAGTTGACCCTCTCCACCAGGCTGGTACACTTGGTCTGTCATCTTGGGTCCAGGTAATGTTAGGTAGCGGTCATACAAGTTGTCCATGACCTTCATCATGTGGGTTGGGAAGGAGTCAGGAGGTGTGGCGTTGTACTCGGTGTACCACTTGCCAAGTTGGTCAGTGTGTATACCATGGAAGTTACAGGGGAATCATCAGTCTGTATGTTAACAATTAGGTTGAGCAAATAACACTTGGCCTTACGCTGAAGCCTCATAATGACTGGATGGAGGAAGGTAGAATGTTTTCCCACCAGACTGCATCCATTAATACGACTTAGATCAGAAGATCTAGCCTTAGGTAATTTGTTAGATCGAGATTATCAAAGCCTTTCATCATTTTTAATCTTTGTACTTCGTGACCATCTCTGTTTTAAGTTTTTACGTTGACGTATGATGAATCTAATATGGAGAACAAATTTAGGAGGAAACCTGGCAAAGCTACATATGAGTGATTTTACCGTTTGCAAGTAAACTACGATTTTGTAAAAACGAATAGCATCTATGTTGTGTATAGAAAACGTAACTCCTTAGCTGCATTCTCTATGAATGTCATCAAAAGTAAAACATAGACAAGGGAAGGAATGAGGCTTGACGATACGAAACATCACTCAATCGTGTCCTGCCTGCCCAGACCCTCCCTCGCCACACCACTGGCCATAACTTCATCAACACATTGCTTACTCCGTCAATGTCATCCACACATTTTGCCTGGCTTGAACAACCGCTTGGCATTCATGAACCGCTGAATGTTTACACTTTCTGATTATCTGTAGTAGCTGATGCAGTTGCAAGATAGACTATTAAACCATTTTCTTACAATACTCGCTGGTAAGGAGACAATTTTCACAAAACACAGAGGTAACACTGCCTAAGAAACGGGCTTAAGAACAATTGTACGAACATAGAGTCACATTGGTACATCCACAAGGCACCAGTGGTCTGGGTGGCCTGAAATAGATTTGGGACTAAGAAGGATGATGGGTGTAGGGAGTAAACCTACCACAGACCATCATTAATTATGAAGAGTTGACAATGGTTACCTCCAGCCATAATCTATAAATCAATAGACAAATGTTAATGCAAACAAAGCAAGAATTAAACAAGCAGGAAACACAATCCAATGTACCATTTAACGGTAGTTATGTCAAGTTGTCGCATCTGTTGATTACCTGACTTCGTCTTACGTCTCACCTTTAGTAACGTCTGCGAATTTCGTTGTAGTGAAACTCATGCGACCCGAGAGTCAATGTTAGTGATACACAAGAGGAAGAAATATAACTCCGAAGGTATAAAACAGTTGTGGACACACCAAACGCTTGACAAATATTCCTTAGTAGATGACAGAAAACACAAAGAGATCGTCCTTGTAAACTTATGATGAGGTTTGCTTGAAGAGCCTCCCTACGTCATCGTCGTCCACAGGCGCCCTTTGTTGGAGTGGGTGTGGCGTGGACACAGTACTGGGACCTTCATGATAAATTATCTACAACGTTCCAGGTGTCCACATATCAGGGATATGACTGTGTACAACGGTGGCTGGGGTTAAAGTCACTGGATCATATATAAAACATACAAAGGTTAACATTGATTCTCTCAAGATTTCAAGGCAATGAAAGGTTTGTGGTGCAGTCTTTTTGACTGAAGGTCATATTTAGATAGAGATTTATCAAATGGATATTACATCAACGTCACAGTAGCCACTCCGGCCACTGTATTACTAACACAAGGGTTAACTGTAGTCATACAATACAAATACTAAAACTTAGTATTATTTTCTTGTTTTAGTTTTATAACCGAGAGAAACATGAAGTGTAAACAGACGGTGTATCGCCATACCTTCCTCCATCCAGTCATTATGAGGCTTCAGCGTAAGGTGGTGGTTGACGAGCGGAGGCAGACTCGTCCACATTATTATCTGCTGCTGTTGGACGTCCCCAGTGTCCAGGTGCAGCCAAGGTCGTCATCATGTTGGACGTCCCCAGTGTCCAGGTGCAGCCAGGGTCGTCATCATGTTGGACGTCCCCAGTGTCCAGGTGCAGCCAGGGTCGTCATCATGTTGGACGTCCCCAGTGTCCAGGTGCAGCCAGGGTCGTCATCATGTTGGACGTCCCCAGTGTCCAGGTGCAGCCAGGGTCGTCATCATGTTGGACGTCCCCAGTGTCCAGGTGCAGCCAGGATCGTCATCATGTTGGACGTCCCCAGTGTCCAGGTGCAGCCAGGGTCGTCATCATGTTGGACGTCCCCAGTGTCCAGGTGCAGCCAGGGTCGTCATCATGTTGGACGTCCCCAGTGTCCAGGTGCAGCCAGGGTCGTCATCATGTTGGACGTCCCCAGTGTCCAGGTGCAGCCAGGGTCGTCATCATGCTGCCCGTCTCTGCATCGCCTGATCCGTGGTGCACCGGTGGGTCGGTGGCTGTCGTGACATGGTAATGTTACCGTCATATTCCGCGTCTCATCTCACGTCTGTCCAGGTGGGCTAAGCTCGTCTGGTCTGAATGAACCATATACAAGTAAGGCGTATCGCTGTTGTGAGTCTCAGTACATATGGAGGCAATATGATTGTGCAGTCTCTCTCTCTCTCTCTCTCTCTCTCTCTCTCTCTCTCTCTCTCTCTCTCTCTCTCTCTCTCTCTCTCTGAGAGAGAGCAATTGGTTGAGGTAGAGCGGAGGTATCGTGGCAAAGTTGTGTGTCACACAAGAACGAGTTTTCTAATCGCCTGGTTTTACTGGCGGCCTCGTTGTGACGTCACTACATCAACACCGACATTTTCATTTAAAAGTTAATTGCAAGATGACTTTGCTCCGCTGTGTGTGTGTTTTCAATACTTTTCGTGTTTGTAATGTTATTTCGTTTGTATTCTATAGTTAATAACTTTGTAGTGAGTTTAATTTCGTTGCTGTAGTTGTAGTATAGTGATTTATAACTTGTATTTGAACTAAATCAGATGAGCAGTGTTGAGGATGACCCTGGGCCATTTTCATGTGGTAATGCAGAAGGGAGTGACCACAGGCAGGCAGTAGTGGTGTTTACCAAGCCATTCCCAACACCATCGTACTGGCTACCTCTGTGTAATGTACCACGTTCCTCTGTTGAAAAAGAAATAGAGAATTTCACTGAATTGCAGACTGGGCTGTTAATGTGCATCTTTCTAAATTGTTTTATTTTGTCTTCGTTAAGAATTTCTTCTTGTGTTTGATGTGCATTGTTTTGAGAATTCTTTGTTATATAACAAAACATGTTCTGTATCTACTGTTTCCTGTCTTTATTTAGATAAGTATTTTTGTTATTGATTTTATGACTATGTTGTTTTGCTGTAACATTTATAGACTTTTTTTGCTATTTGATAATGTTTTTCTTCTTGTTATTCTATACCAATGTGTACAATTCTATTACGTAGCAATGTTTTTCTTGTTATTTTATACAAATGTGCACAATTTTGATCTGTTAAAGATTTTTGGACGCATTGATTTGTTTTATTGTTGTCTTTGTTGTTGTTGTTGTTGTTGTTGTTGTATTACTTTAGTTAATTAAGTGATTCCTGGTACGTGCCACTATCTAGCTGGGGGCGAATGTTGAGTTGCTTTCGGCCCTAGATGATGGGCCGCATCTTAGATGTTGCCTTAAATGTTCCCTTTAGCAACAATAATACTATACAGAATATCTTAATCAGGAATTCACCAGAAAATTCTCTTGGTTGCATCTATAAAGTGCCATGTGGAAATTGTGATGAATTTTATGTTGGGCAGACTGGTAAGGATCTTTCTGTTAGACTTAAGCAACATGAATATAGCATAAGAATGGGACAAGAATCAAATGCCTTGTTTAATCACGTTAAAAACTATGATCATTGTATTGACTGGAGTAATGCCATCTCAGTTATTAACTCTGACTCTATTACCACGAGAAATATCATTGAATCTTCTTTTATTAAATACACAAAAAATTATAATATTAATATTAGTGATGGTCTATACAAATTAGATAACTTTATTGTTGATAGAATTTGCAAAATGATAAGTTTATGATACACTCGTTGTCTGTCTTGGACAATCACATGTTTACCATATGGCGTCCTAGCTACGTCTCTTCGACGTATATCAACTGACTGTTATATTTCTCTCTTGTGTCTCCCCTGATGATGTGATTATTACACGAAAGTGCACTTGGGAACTTATCGTGTTTCATTTTCCATGTGGACTCATAGGAATATATATACACATGTACATATTCTTACCTTACTTGCCTTTATCCATTCTCGGCGCTACTCCGTGTGTGTGTGTGTGTGTGTGTGTGTGTGTGTGTGTGTGTGTCTGTCTGTCTGTCTGTCTGTCTGTCTGCCTGCGTGTCTGTCTATTCATCTGCATACGTATCTTCTGCATATCGTGGAAGGCGACTGAGGGTTGGGAACTGGGGGGGTTGGAAATCTTCCCCTTCTGTATTACTTTTCAAATGAAGGAATAGAGGAAGGAGCCCAGCTAAGTTTCCCTCTAGGATTCATTCACTTATTCCTGACGCTACCTTGTTCTTGCGGGAAATGGCAAACAAATATGAAAAATAGAGTATGAAAGAAAAAAGACAATGGCCAAGTGTTATGTGTTCTGTATCCTTGATAACCATTTGATCTGACTCATTCAGATAAGGTCCAAAACGCCAGTTGTGAAGATGTACAAAGGATAATAGAACGATGTACGTACGTACGTAGTGTGAGTATCTTGACTGATAGAAAGTACTGAAAGCGGCAGGAAGTAGCGAGATATTGTATTGTGCTTCGTACAAGACTGGCGGGCGACTCCGTCCTTCGTGCTGTGCCACACACAGTCTGGTGATTGTCGGGATGTGTAGCCATAATGTTTGATCTTATGACCATTAGTGATGCATCATGTGATGTTTACTATCACAACATCGGCTTCTTCCTCCTCCTCCAGGAGAGTGGCAATCAGGTGGCGGTTATTGTGGTAGCCCGGCACATGCAACTGTAAGATTGGAAGCAACGTTCAGAAAATGGGACACATTATAAAGAGTTCCATAATTTTTCTAATTCTTCCCCAAATTCATGTGGACCTGCAACACTGAAAATGTTGAAATACCGCTGGTGCAGAGGGAGGGAGAGGCAGGCCTGGGATGAGAGTGAGGCTTTGTAGGAGAGAAAAGCTCGGGATGAGAGAGGCTGAACACAAGATGTTTGGCTGGAGAGTGAGGCTTTGAAGGAGAGAGAGGCTTAGGATGAGGGTTGGGTTGTACCAGAGAGAGAGGCTTGGGATGAGGGTTGGGTTGTACCAGAGAGAGAGGCTTAGGATGAGGGTTGGGTTGTACCAGACAGAGGCTTGGGATGAGGGTTGGGTTGTACCAGAGAGAGAGGCTTGGGATGAGGGTTGGGTTGTACCAGAGAGAGAGGCTTGGGATGAGGGTTGGGTTGTACCAGAGAGAGAGAGGCTTGGGATGAGGGAGTCTGAACATGAGATAGGTTTGTGAGGAAAGTGAGGATTTGAAACAGAGAGAGACTTTATGTGAAAAAGGAAGGACAGGCGGAGGAAGCTTGGGATGAGAGTCAGGCAGGACAGGAGAGAGAGGCTTGGGACGAGAGTCAGGCAGGACAGGAGAGAGAGGCTTGGGACGAGAGTCAGGCTGGACAGGAGAGAGAGGCTTGGGACGAGAGTCAGGCTGGACAGGAGAGAGAGGCTTGGGACGAGAGGTAGAGAAGTGAACCTTCATAAGTTATCCTTCAATAAAAAAGGGTTGTCTTGCTCCACTCAGTTGGAATGGGAAAGTAGTTGAAAATAACAAGTTGATGAATTGAAGATTTTAGTGTGGCAAAACCTGAACTGATTTTAAGGTCACACATGAAAGAAGATTAACATTTCAGAAGGTTGAAGGAAGATCAATATAAATGTCATCATTGATAGACTATTAGATTCATTAGAAGCCTCGGTAGATGAATGTTCTTGTTATTTTTATTAAGAATGAGGATGAATTAGTAATTAAGGCACCTCACGGCGCTAATATCTTTGGTTAGTGAGCCATTATGTTTTGCACTGGTGTTATATTAAAGAACTAGAGTATGAGTGAGGGAGTGAGATGTGGAGATTATATATCATTGTGAGTTATTACATAAAGTGATCGTGATGAACGTTACGAAGATCAGGCAAACTATGAGGCTCATTATTCCTACATCAGATATAATAATGTCAATCATTCCAGTAATCTTACCATAATTGACCTCTTCCATCTAGGCAGCCTTCCTCCCTCCCTCTTATCTTCTCCAGAACAAACCTGGTTCATTCTTGTGAGAGACGATAGTGTTTACTAAACTCTTCCTGTGACCAACATGTAAATGGTGTGACTGATCACCACACCTTACCTCACCTACTTCCTCCACCTGATCAATCTGCATCACTCCTTCCATTGCTCACTTCCATAATAGAATTAACGTTTCTACTACAAATGACCAGATTCACTTGGCCATGTTTGTTAACATCAGAGCAATAATCTTGAAGACCGACCATTCCTCACTATTGACCTTTAAGGCAGGAATCATTATTTTCCTCAAACTATCAATTGCTGTTTATGTGGGGTCGGTCGGCTGTGGCTCCGGAGGGGTAAGCGACAACACAGACTCTGGTGAAGTTCCAGTAATGATGTTACTGAGTCAGTCGGGCACACAACACTGTGGTACACCTGGTAATATTTTGTTTGTCTTAACTAAGTCGATAAGTGGAAAACTGAGCAGCAGTTTACTTGCTTAGCTTGTGTACTTGTTCCTGGATTGTTGATGACGTTCACAATAATAGGTATAGGACTGGTCTTATATCTCTGTGTTCCAGCTGTGATTGGTACAAGTCGAGTGTACTGACGAACGGCGGTCCGTGGGGATGAGGAGAGAGAGAGAGAGAGAGAGAGAGAGAGAGAGAGAGAGAGAGAGAGAGAGAGAGAGAGAGAGAGAGAGAGAGGTCATTGTGCCGGGGGTGATGGGGGTCAGGGGTGGTGTTGGTGGGGTGGACGGGGTCAGCCAGATGAGCACATCTTGGTAGGTGGTGTGAGATGGACCCAGGAGGATTGTGTGTGTTGTGTCCAGCTGGTGGTGCCTGTGTGTGTGTGGCTCTAGTTAGTCAGGAGGACCTGGCTGGGGCGCGGCTCAGGTACAATAAAGATGGTATAGACATTCCTGACCTTGAAGAGTGATGTCAGTCGGCGGTGAAGGTAGAGACAGTATGAGGAAGATTTGATGATGGAGTGAATGTGTTGAATATGAAATGTCTGAGGACAACATGTGGTGTGACGCGGGTTGATCCAGTAAGTAATGATAGGGTAAGAGAGATGTGTCATGATAAATAGAACATGGTTGACAGAGCTGAAGAAGGTGTACTGAAATGGTTTAGACATTTGGAGAGAGTGAGTGAGGGGAGGTTAAAGGAGGATACATATGTCAGAAGTGTAGAGGACAAGAATAGGGCGGCCATATTGGAGATGGATGGAGGAAGTGAACAAGAGTTTAAGTGATCAGGGCCTGAATATGCTCAAGGTCACGTGAGAGGCGTGTATAGGATAAAGTGAACTAGGGCGATGTGATTTACAGGGGACGACCTGCTATCAGTGAACTGAAGCAGGACATATGAATCAAATGGGGTAAACCACGGACAGGGTTGTAGGGCCTGGTTCTGGACTGTGGGCTGTGCTTTCGTTGCATTACATATGACAGGTAAGGAATGTATGTGAGGGTATGAAGCATTATCTTATGTTCCTGGTGCTATCTCGATACTGTGGACAACGGTGAACAGAACATCGTAGACACAGAGTTTAAAAGGCCATATTATGAATGGTAGCCAGGGAATGAATGGCCCAGGAAATGGAAGCTTTTAAAAGTTCGCGTTAAGTGATGGACTTCAATAGAATGTACAAACTTCCTTTCCAGTAACTGAACTAAAGCTTATGTTTATTTCCAGAGACGGAGTTTGATGGTTCATTATATAAAGACAGACTTCAAAGGATATCGTTGAATTAAGTGACTATAATTTTTTTCAATTAAATGAGACATTTCCTAAAACAGCTGCAATTTGACGGAGTTTAAAAGTTCGCAGTTGTTTGAGAGAATTTTAAAGTTATTGACGGGATCAAAAGTTTAAGTTTAAATGACGCTTTGCACAAAATTTCGTTTAAATGACATACTTTCAATGTTTGTCTTTATATAATTTAGTTTAAAAGTCTCTGATCAAATAACGCAGCTGAAATGATAACGCTCGAATACTGACGCTTAAATGTTCCTGAATAAATGACGGAGTTGAATGGATGGATTTTAAGTTCCACAGCCATACCAGACACAGCCATACCAGGTCGTATTTATCATCATTAAAGTCACCTTCCTTACTTACTTATGGCGGCGATGAAATTCACTGGTTCTTGATTCTGCACCAATTAACCTATCAGATAATGGTACAATGTTTGCCTGGTGTTGCATATATCACGTCTGTTGTTGAAACACAAGAATGCCAGGTGACTTTGGGAGTGGATGATAATGTAAAGATCAATATAAATGTGGGAAATCTTGAACCGCCATCACCAGACACAACACATGTTTGGATCTGGCGGGGGGAGGGACTTGCCTGTGACGTCACGATGCCCCGCCTCCAGCCTGGCACCGCTCTGTGTGTGTGTGTGTGTGTGTGTGTGTGTGTGTGATTAGTATTTATGTATTACGGGAGAGAGTTGTACACTCGTGTTGTTCCGTCCCTTAACCTTTACTATGTGTGCTCACACACACACACACACACACAGACACACACACACACACACACACACACACACACACACACACATAACTTAGGATTTTATCCAGTATTTTCTTTAGAATATACCTTGTAGGTTGATTAGAATAATGAGGAAACAAATATAAAAACATATACATATATTTCCACACGTGTAGATATATGTTATGCATTGAGATGTGGAGAAAGAATTTCTTATATATTAACAAACGTGATTGAGGACTTAAAGAATCTAGTACAAACATAATGGTTATTGTGATAAATAATTCGTTTATGATAAATATGTAATGTGTTGCATTATAATGGTTGTTCAGTACCAAGGTCTGTAAGCCAGAATCCTTAAGACATGATAAAAACGTTTTAAAAACATAAACATTTATGATCATAAGGAACAGATTACATTAGCATGTTTGTATCTAACAGAAAATCAATTATAAGAGAGACCATTTAAGGCAGGAATATTTCATCTCATAATAAAACATCTACATCTACGTCCTTTTCTTTCATCATTTCTTATGTTCACTTGTAATAAATGCCTCTTATCTAACATAGAAATTCTGTATAGGTATTTGATTAATGTTCTCCAACAACGCGTTGTATAACTCTTCGTTAGTGAAGTTCATTTCGTGTAATGGATCATGCATTACAAAATGTGTCTATCCACACAAGTGTTACACGTCCCAGGTAAAGATATATTCTAGAGATAGTGTATATCTAACATATATATGTGTTTTATGAATATTTATAAAAAGTTTTCCTGAGGGACAATACCTAAGACTTTCGTATTAAAGTTGATCAGTTGTAAGTGATCAAGCATTACAAAGGTGTGTCCATTGCCACAGGTGCTACTGATCCCGGGTCAAGGTATTTCACCATCTTTGTATCTTTAACCTTTCTAGTTATACATGTTTCATCCCTGATTCCATCCTCACAATCGATGTATGTGGTTTGTGTTGTCTTAACATATCATTAGTCAGTTGAAGTGGAGAACATGCTTCTGAGCCTAGCCACTCTACTCTGTCTTATACATGCTATTCAAGAGGTGTTACCGGATTCCGCCTATAAGTGTTTACGCCGGGGGAAACAACTTACCTCCGGACGGCTTCTTCTTTTTACTTTTGAAGATTTGAAAAATTTATTAATCATATTTGGTTTTATGATGTCAATAAGATTGTTGGAAATTGTATATAATAATCTTTATCTGTCATTTGATGAACTTTAATTCATCAAAGATAAAGTTTATGAATATTGATTGTTTATCTCTCGTTGTTACTGATGTCAATTTTTTATCTAACAAAATACTTTCATTTGATTCATAAAGAATATTCTTAAGAAAAACGTAAATAATTTGTCATTAGTTCTCATCACACAAAATAAAAGTCTGTTTTTTCAAAGTTTTCTCAGTGGATGATGCTAACATTTTGAAGAGTAGAAACTCATAACTTAGAATCCTTGAACCTTGTGTTGATAATAATTACATTACTTTTCTCTAAACAATTCTTTTCTACAGTGTGTAAAACCCGGATAAAAAGTCAGGAACATAGATACTGACGCAATTATCTTTATGTTATTGAAAACATTATTGATTTCTACATGTAAAACATTTATCTGCAAAATAGAAATTTTTATGTTAGATGTGCTAATCTTAACGATATCACGTTACATATATTTCTGTACCTTGTGCTCCAGAAAAGTTATGAAATCTTATTTATTATCGTATCAAATGTTTAGCTTGCATGCGATGTCCCATGTATTTTCACTAGAAGTCCACAAGTAAAACATATTTTTGCCATATGTATTTAACGGTAATCAGTGATAGGTTGTTAGAATAAGTAAATGTGTAATACATTACCAGGGTAGTAAATCCTTCGTCCATCACAATATACCGTAAGAGTGTCTAAGGCTCACCCTAGCTGGGGTTTACATTGTTGAACAACGTAATGCTTTTTGGTCGGTTTAGGTTTCTTAATTGTTGACTACAGGGACGAGTTTATAAGGAAGTGAGGAATTTGGGAAGGGTTTATTGATGGGTGCCGGGAGTGTGGTGGTGATGATGAAGGATCAGAGAAAATATATTATGTCGGAGGTCAATAGATCCTGGTGCTCGACCCAGAACCTTGACTAATCGTCTATAAGAAAGTGGTTGTTTATGTTTGGCCAAGTCCCAGCTTGGCAGGGGCTCTGGTCTTATGACACACTGTTATCTGGCTTTATTTGTCACGTTTTTTTTTTCCTTGGACTGAACTGATAAGAACATTAAGAGTTAGAAATCTATCTAAACACACTATGCCATCATATGAATTCTATGTTTTGAATTTGTAAATGATTCCTAAAATGTACATAAGTCGATGTATCATTACACTTGACATATATTTCAAGACATTTATCTCTTCATTTTTGTCAATATATCCAATAATGGCTTGTGTCAGTGTGTCTGTCCCTCAGTATAGCAAGTCAAGCATTACTCCACCGTACAACAACTACAAGGTCACAAATGAGGGGACAAATAACATATAGGTTGGTTCACGGAAAATGCCTAATGAGCTGAGGAAAAGGAAGGACATTACATACACTGGCTTTATCAGTGAATCATTTTGTGATGGTTGTGAAATATTGGTCATGTGTAGAAGATGGTCCTTGTACATGAATCAGGACAAATATTAGTTTCATAATATGTTATAATGGTATATCTAGCTGGTGAACTGATATGTGATACAATAGATATGATATGTGCATGTTCTATACTTCTCTTCAGAAAAATCTTTGAAACTTATATCCGATTTTTCGCACAGGCAGTCAAATTGTGTTTACGAGTTTGATAGATTTTCCTGATATTTGATATCTATAAGAGACACTGATTACTAAAAGCAATTTCACGATGGCAAAATCAGCCAACATTATCAACTGGTACGATGAAGCAAGACGACTGCAGAAAGATGACCAGCGTCTCGTTGTACAGTGTACAATGGTGGCCAGTGATATTCACTGTAGGTATGCGCAAAATGATATACCTTGTGCAAATAGCAGGCAAATTAGAGGATCATCATAAGATTTAGAAATAGAACTATCAAAGAAGGAGAAAGTCGTAGGTGTAATTATTAGTCAAGATGTAAAGCCAATACATAAACATCATGAGCAATGTGTACTGCTCCTCCTCCTCTGGCTTTTGATTCATACTGTCAGATTTTAATATATATAAATAATGGAAGAGCAAGTCACAGCCAAGACAAATTCAGTTACTCGTGGATTACTTGCCTTGCCGATGGTTACTTGTCACTCCAGGTGTAACTACTTACAGTTGGAGTCCGGTAACACCATTTCAATGGTATCATTTGAGAAACACAGTAAAGTGGCTGGACTGAAAAACGTGTTTTGCACTTCAACTGACTAATTATATGATAAGGATAAGGAGGAAAAATCGATTGTAAGGCTGGAATCAGGGATGAAACATCTATAACTGGAAGGGTTAAAGATACAAAGATGGTGAAATACCTTTACCCGGGATCAGTAGCACCTGTGGCAATGGACACAGCTTTGGAATGCTTGATCACTGACAACTGATCAACTTTCATACGAAAGTCTTAAGTACCATCCAGCAGGGGAATATTATACAAATATTAACAGATAATATATCTATGTTAGACAGACGCCATATCTAGGAACTATCTCTACTTGGGACGTGTAACACCTGTGTGGATGGACACAACTTTGTAATGTTTGATCCATTACACGAAATAATGTCAACAATAGAGTTATACAACACGTTGTTGAAGATCATTCATGAAATATCTATACTGAATGATCATATTAGGTAGTACATGGCAGTTCTTCGAAGTAAACCAGAAAAATGATGCTGAGAGAAAAGGGACGTAATAGGAAATAATTTGTTAAATGTCTAGAAACTTTGATCTTAAAGTAGTCGTCTTGTGTTGGGTCATCTTTTAGACACCAAGAGAAGAACATAGTCTGTGTTTTGTAATCATTAATAAATATATATTCTCAACGCCTTTCATCACTTCTTCCAGACCTTAACGGATTTTGGCTGAACGATCTTGGCCCTGTGACGGCCACAAAATGCAGCACAATACACATTTTTTTTTTTTTTTTTATACTTTGTCGCTGTCTCCCGCGTTTGCGAGGTAGCGCAAGGAAACAGACGAAAGAAATGGCCCAACCCTCCCCATACACATGTACATACACACGTCCACACACGCAAATATACATACCTACACAGCTTTCCATGGTTTACCCCGGACGCTTCACATGCCTTGATTCAATCCACTGACAGCACGTCAACCCCTGTATACCACATCGCTCCAATTCACTCTATTCCTTGCCCTCCTTTCACCCTCCTGCATGTTCAGGCCCCGATCACACAAAATCCTTTTCACTCCATCTTTCCACCTCCAATTTGGTCTCCCTCTTCTCCTCGTTCCCTCCACCTCCGACACATATATCCTCTTGGTCAATCTTTCCTCACTCATTCTCTCCATGTGCCCAAACCATTTCAAAACACCCTCTTCTGCTCTCTCAACCACTCTCTTTTTATTTCCACACATCTCTCTTACCCTTACGTTACTTACTCGATCAAACCACCTCAGACCACACATTGTCCTCAAACATCTCATTTCCAGCACATCCATCCTCCTGCGCACAACTCTATCCATAGCCCACGCCTCGCAACCATACAACATTGTTGGAACTACTATTCCTTCAAACATACCCATTTTTGCTTTCCGGGATAATGTTCTCGACTTCCACACATTTTTCAAGGCTCCCAAAATTTTCGCCCCCTCCCCCACCCTATGATCCACTTCCGCTTCCATGGTTCCATCCGCTGACAGATCCACTCCCAGATATCTAAAACACTTCACTTCCTCCAGTTTTTCTCCATTCAAACTCACCTCCCAATTGACTTGACCCTCAACCCTACTGGACCTAATAACCTTGCTCTTATTCACATTTACTCTTAACTTTCTTCTTCCACACACTTTACCAAACTCCGTCACCAGCTTCTGCAGTTTCTCACATGAATCCGCCACCAGCGCTGTATCGTCAGCGAACAACAACTGACTCACTTCCCAAGCTCTCTCATCCCCAACAGACTTCATACTTGCCCCTCTTTCCAAGACTCTTGCATTTACCTCCCTAACAACCCCATCCATAAACAAATTAAACAACCATGGAGACATCACACACCCCTGCCGCAAACCTACATTCACTGAGAACCAATCACTTTCCTCTCTTCCTACACGTACACATGCCTTACATCCTCGATAAAAACTTTTCACTGCTTCTAACAACTTGCCTCCCACACCATATATTCTTAATACCTTCCACAGAGCATCTCTATCAACTCTATCATATGCCTTCTCCAGATCCATAAATGCTACATACAAATCCATTTATTACAAATGGATTTATTACACATTTATTACAAAAAAAAAAAAAAGAAATTTATCACAACAGTCGTTATATTTTTTACCGGAATCTTTAAGCTTTCAGTAGCATTTTTAAGTACGTAACACATTCATCTGCCTCATTTACATGCATATAGGTATATCTACAATTGTATATGTACATGTTTTATATTATTTATCTGATTTTAAAGTTTATCATGATATCCGTGTAAACAAAATACTAATGGATACCACAACATATGTACAGTTGCTAAAAGATTATTCTGAACTTCTACCATGTTATGACACACCTGGCCCCCTGACCTGCCAGGGCAATAATCTGTTATTGATAAAGAATTGATCATATTCTTAGTTGACAACCTAAACCTGCACCAGTGCGGTGGCAATGTCTAATACAGAGAGAGAGAGAGATAGATAGATAGAGAGAGAGAGAGAGAGAGAGAGAGAGAGAGAGAGAGAGAGAGAGAGAGAGAGAGAGAGAGAGAGAGAGAGAGAGAGAGAGAGAGTATGTTAAACGCCACACTCCAGTATTTCTGGAAGCGTCAGTCAGAAGTAAACGTGTTTTCGTCACACAAGACAACGTGATCCCAGAAGCCAGTATCTTTATCACAATATTCAGGGTCATATTGCCTGCTCTTCTCCATGTTTAAGTTACTCAGAAGCTGGTGTGTGTGTGTGTGTGTGTGTATGTGTGTGTGTGTGTGTGTGTGTGTGCGGCTGTGTCAGTCCTTGGAGTGAAGTGTGTTTTCGGACAGTGTGAGTGAGGGGCGCATCATCATCATCAGAGATGAATCATTATGCCAATAATTAGGGCGAGGCTAACCTGACTTCAGGTCTCATCACAACACGGTATGGCGTAGTGGTGGTCTGTGTTTAATATTAGTATACTGAACTGATGGTACTGGTGAGTAATGGGTAAATGGGAGAAATTTCTCTTAACTTAGTGTGAAAATAAGGAATAAACAAAACTAAATACCAGACGAGTATAACAATATATACACACAACAAAATTCCCGTAACACAAAGATGAAACAAACCAAAGATGTTGCCCATGTAATATGTGATATAAAAATATCACACAAAAACCATAAAATACAATGAAGAAAATGCAAGGCTAAGATAATATAAGTAAAGAAAAGAGAAAGAGAACTAGAAAATATTGAAGTTCTCATACATGAAAAAGACATATAGACTAGGCTGTCCATCCAACAACAGATTAACGTATAATAGGAGATTAAAGTCATAGATTTTACATCTTACATTATTAGATAAAAGGCAAAGAAAATAATATATGCAAATTATGAATAAAGTGTATACTTATATACGATTATGTAGTTAATGACACCAATAGAACAAGCACTAACATTCAAAAATATGATAATCTATGGAAATATTAAGTAAGACATCAAATAATGTTGCAGCAAAACAAGGATGGGATAAATCCAAGGCAAATAGATAACAAACAACCACATTTTTCTACAAACTCAGCAAAGATAAAGGCGAAGGTTTTAGATATGAGGAAGTACATACCATATTTCCCCAATACCTACAGTTTTGTAATTAAAGAAAAAAATATTCTTGAGCTTACTTATTGACGAGTCACTTATGCTAGTTAACTTTGTTATCAAGCTCATTATTGTTAGAGTATTTCCCATCATCTCTTATCTGCATAATCACTTCATCAGGATCATTACGCTTACGTGGACCAATTACAGGATATGTATGTAAATATGTTGCTTCAATGTTAAAGAATGAAACATGTCCTGGTTGATATGGCATGATTGTTGATGAAACCGTCCAGTTGATTTGGTCCCTAACATTGTGTTTAATGTTACCTATATATGTTATTGCTCATAGTTGTCTGAAGTCGTGCGTACAATACTTTATCCTTGGGAAAAACAGGAAAAACAAGTTTTGGATCATTTCCTTTTTTCTATTTTCAAACTGAAAACTCGCTGTAAAGTTTTCGTGAACAAACAGACAGCTAGACAACACAAGGGTAATTAGTACCACCAGCTGTTGACAACGTGCACAATTAAAGCAGCCATTGCTCACGCGAGATTACTCCTGCTTTCCTGTCTTTCTTATATAGTCTTTGTATCGCTACACACAAACACATACACAAACACACACACACACCATCATTGATGTCATTATGTTTCCACTACAAGGTACATTACACTCTCCACTACAAGGTAATTCTGCCCAGTGTACACCATCTACCGTATCCTGCCATCTTCACTATATTGATGTTTCATCTTCACTACACTAGTGCTTCAACTTCACTATGTTAATCTATCATCTAGGATATCAGATCAATGAAGAAACGAGAGTCGACTATATTTTTGTGTGGCTTCACTATATTTTTGCAAGTGCTGGTCTATGAAAGTTTACTTCGTCAAGTAAATCACTCATCTCACCAGATCGCAGAAATGACTCACGTCCGCGCTGCCCATCGGTACCCTGGCAAGGAATCCTTCCTTGAATTTTTCGAGGCTCACATCCAGCAAACCGGGGCTGTTAAAGATTGTATAAGCCGAACTGAGCTATATTTGCGATACTGTGAATTCTGCGAAGGGTTCGGGTACGAGAAAGCTGCCGTCCTGAACGTCGGGAGAACACTGGGACGGTGGGGCATCAAGGCAGATCGCAGACTTGGAGGACGTAACGGCCGCCACCAGGAGTACGCCTACACCAGAATTGCCTGGTTGTCCAGCAGTGAGGGCCTGGCCCAGGGAGGAAAGCGGTGCCTTCCAGAATGCCAAAGGCCTTCCAGGAAGAGATCACGTCTGGATATCGAACCCGTGCACGAGAGAGTAGTGGTGAAGATCCAGACTCGGCATCAAGATGATGATGACCTGTGCGAAGGCGGACCCAGCAAGGAAACTGGTGTAGTTGACACAGGAGCAGCCGCCATCCCCATCAATGTTTCTTTGGCTCCCACCAAACAACGGGGCAAAGTGATGCCTACCACTGAATTGGTGACCTTGATCCCCTACTTCTATGGGGATGAATCAGGCCTGGTGGATCCCGACGTACTCGTACTGGTCGTCGATGAAGACCCTGAAGTGTCAGTCGCTGCGACTGGAGGATCAGCAGCACCTGCAGCAGCAGCCGACCCTAAAGCTGAAGCGGCCGTGTTGAAGATTAAAGTCCACACCACCAACATTCATCCCTGAAATTCCTTGAACCTTAAGTTCCCGTCGTTGAGATTGGAGAATCTCCTCCTCCAGCAGTCGACCCTGTTATACCCGGTCCTCAGAAGACACTTCCTATGGCAAAAGTTCTCATTCAGTTGCAAATTATTGTCAAACTATTGTGCGGATGAAGCGGTTATCATAAAGGATCAAATCGTTAGGAAAAGTTCCTAACATTTATGAGTCCCATCCATAGGGATGAAAAAAAAAAATAAAAAAGATACGTCCATTCTGTTGGGGGCCATAAACATGGCCCAAATGGACCCTAAGTCGAACTGCTGACCTCCTAGTGGTAGGGTCCGGGCAACTTTGAGGGAACATTAACCCTCAAAGGCTAACAGCAGTCGCACCAAAGCAATAAAGATTAATCATTTTTAGTCATTTACAATAATCACAGACGATGGTTATAGCCTCGCCCATTTATCATCTCATTCGCTGTGAACGAAATCATAGGCGACTCTAATTGCAAATACATCTATCAGTTTTCCTATTTATTCAACCATCTATCTATCTGTCTATCGTCCTTGATTGAAGGCTTTCTATATCATGTAAATCTTAGCCATTGAAATGTCCTGAGATCAATGTCGAAGAAGTGAACAAAAGAAATCTAGTTTGGACTGAAATACTGAGCCCCGTTTTTGCACATTTTCTCACCATTTATCCACCATTCACTCCTTTTAAGGATCTACGAAGTAACTTCAGAGTTGTATTACAAAGATATGAAACATGTCACCAACTCACTGTTTTGTGAATATTTCTTGCTATATTACATCTGTCAGTTTCTAAATGCAATCATCGGATGATTATGGTTGTGTCTACACACTCCCGCCATCTGGCCAACCTTGTACATATGATCATTTAAACTCTGACATTTTAACAAATTGTTGCAAAACGACTCCATGAAACGCGAACTTAAAATTCATCCATTTAACTCGCTCATTCATTAACGAATATTTAAACAACATCATTTGAACGTAAATCTTCCAGCTGTGTTATGTCAACAAAGACCTTTTAGATATGTCATTAGATTAGGTTAGGTTAGGTTAGGTTAGGTTTTGATTAACCTTGTCAATTAAACACTAAAATACTACCATGCAACAGTGAACTTTTACACACCGCCATATTGCAGCTGTTGTATGAAATGCTTCACATAACTAAAGAATTTTAAAGTGAATTATTTTAACGATATTCTTGGAATTCTGCACTTTAAGATGAACCTTTAAATTCTGACTGTAGAGGTACACATGGCCTTTAAATTCCACCGGAGCAATGGAAGTCTGTACAATTGATTTAGCTCTGCCACTGAACGCTAACTTTTAGATTTAGCTGGGCGGCCTCTTATTCCCTGGCTGCCATTCATACTTTGTCCTTTTAAACTGTGTTTATATCGCTCTCATTCACTCTTGATTTCGATCGTCTCTGATATTTCAGTCGTAAAATTTGTTCATGTTGCCATATTGCTTTAGTTAAGGTTTATGGTTTAACCTAAAGATTCTACAGTGTTTACAGTGACGGAGCCACCTGTATGCTGTACCAGACAACCAGTAATGTATGGTGACTGACGTCTACAGTGACGGAGCCACCTGTATGTTGTACCAGACAACCAGTAATGTATGGTGACTGACGTCTACAGTGACGGTGTAGGACTCACGCACACTACCGTTAATTTTTCATTAGCTATTTGTTATTATCATTTTACTGTGAGTTACATAGATGCATGTTGCCACGGGCTCACTGTTCCCACGGGCTACTGTTAATCAGGATGTTTGAACACGTAAGAGCTGATCTGTTGTTTGAACACATAAGATCTGATCTGTTGTTTGAACTCGTAGTTGAATGGGTGTTGACGGACTCCAATATAACCCCTGCCAGTGTGACCTGAGGGGACACACTGGCCAGCATCGTCACACTGTTCACTAGAATGTGTCGTAGTGTGTCATAAGACTATACCCCAGAGTACTACAGATGGATGTACACGTTTTTTTGTAATAAATCTACAAAGGCCGCCTGATCTTCATTGAGGACCACAGATGAAGACCTGATTTTCTTCCTATCAACTCAACCTTACAGAGAAGGATTGGAGGAGGGTCATAGGTCTTGGGTGGGGTCAACCTTGGTGCTTCATTGTCAATCAAGCAAAATAAGTGAGATGATTATCGAAGAAAGATAGATTTTTGTGTTGATTTTAACGATCAGTGACCTATGAGTAAGGTCATAAGTTTTGCTTGATTTATAAAGGTATAAACCGTCATGACATTAATTAGTTCTTGATACTGATGACTTAACCAAACAAATCTGTTGCATTTGGACATCAATGATAAGGATATTTCAGTGTGTTTATGTTAATCTGTACTACTCGCCGCTCAATGAAATTCATTTAATCAAGGGCATAAATTTCAGGAGAGACTGTGTACAGAATGGAAAAAGGTGAGAACAATGGAAGTAAGGGGAGTGGGGGAGGAATGGGATGTATTTAGGGAATCAGTGATGGATTGCGCAAAAGATGCTTGTGGCATGAGAAGAGTGGGAGGTGGGCTGTTTAGAAAGGGTAGTGAGTGGTGGGATGAAGAAGTAAGAGTATTAGTGAAAGAGAAGAGAGAGGCATTTGGACGATTTTTGCAGGGAAAAAATGCAATTGAGTGGGAGAAGTATAAAAGAAAGAGACAGGAGGTCAAGAGAAAGGTGCAAGAGGTGAAAAAAAGGGCAAATGAGAGTTGGGGTGAGAGAGTATCATTAAATTTTAGGGAGAATAAAAAGATGTTCTGGAAGGAGGTAAATAGGGTGCGTAAGACAAGGGAGCAAATGGGAACTTCAGTGAAGGGCGTAAATGGGGAGGTGATAACAAGTAGTGGTGATGTGAGAAGGAGATGGAATGAGTATTTTGAAGGTTTGTTGAATGTGTCTGATGACAGAGTGGCAGATATAGGGTGTTTGGGTCGAGGTGGTGTGCAAAGTGAGAGGGTTAGGGAAAATGATTTGGTGAACAGAGAAGAGGTAGTAAAAGCTTTGCGGAAGATGAAAGCCGGCAAGGCAGCCGGTTTGGATGGTATTGCAGTGGAATTTATTAAAAAAGGGGGTGACTGTATTGTTGACTGGTTGGTAAGGTTATTTAATGTATGTATGACTCATGGTGAGGTGCCTGAGGATTGGCGGAATGCGTGCATAGTGCCATTGTACAAAGGCAAAGGGGATAAGAGTGAGTGCTCAAATTACAGAGGTATAAGTTTGTTGAGTATTCCTGGTAAATTATATGGGAGGGTATTGATTGAGAGGGTGAAGGCATGTACAGAGCATCAGATTGGGGAAGAGCAGTGTGGTTTCAGAAGTGGGAGAGGATGTGTGGATCAGGTGTTTGCTTTGAAGAATGTATGTGAGAAATACTTAGAAAAGCAAATGGATTTGTATGTAGCATTTATGGATCTGGAGAAGGCATATGATAGAGTTGATAGAGATGCTCTGTGGAAGGTATTAAGAATATATGGTGTGGGAGGCAAGTTGTTAGAAGCAGTGAAAAGTTTTTATCGAGGATGTAAGGCATGTGTACGTGTAGGAAGAGAGGAAAGTGATTGGTTCTCAGTGAATGCAGGTTTGCGGCAGGGGTGTGTGATGTCTCCATGGTTGTTTAATTTGTTTATGGATGGGGTTGTTAGGGAGGTAAATGCAAGAGTCTTGGAAAGAGGGGCAAGTATGAGGTCTGTTGGGGATGAGAGAGCTTGGGAAGTGAGTCAGTTGTTGTTCGCTGATGATACAGCGCTGGTGGCGGATTCATGTGAGAAACTGCAGAAGCTGGTGACGGAGTTTGGTAAAGTGTGTGGAAGAAGAAAGTTAGGAGTAAATGTGAATAAGAGCAAGGTTATTAGGTACAGTAGGGTTGAGGGTCAAGTCAATTGGGAGGTGAGTTTGAATGGAGAAAAACTGGAGGAAGTGAAGTGTTTTAGATATCTGGGAGTGGATCTGTCAGCGGATGGAACCATGGAAGCGGAAGTGGATCATAGGGTGGGGGAGGGGGCGAAAATTTTGGGAGCCTTGAAAAATGTGTGGAAGTCGAGAACATTATCCCGGAAAGCAAAAATGGGTATGTTTGAAGGAATAGTAGTTCCAACAATGTTGTATGGTTGCGAGGCGTGGGCTATGGATAGAGTTGTGCGCAGGAGGATGGATGTGCTGGAAATGAGATGTTTGAGGACAATGTGTGGTCTGAGGTGGTTTGATCGAGTAAGTAACGTAAGGGTAAGAGAGATGTGTGGAAATAAAAAGAGCGTGGTTGAGAGAGCAGAAGAGGGTGTTTTGAAATGGTTTGGGCACATGGAGAGAATGAGTGAGGAAAGATTGACCAAGAGGATATATGTGTCGGAGGTGGAGGGAACGAGGAGAAGAGGGAGACCAAATTGGAGGTGGAAAGATGGAGTGAAAAGGATTTTGTGTGATCGGGGCCTGAACATGCAGGAGGGTGAAAGGAGGGCAAGGAATAGAGTGAATTGGAGCGATGTGGTATACAGGGGTTGACGTGCTGTCAGTGGATTGAATCAAGGCATGTGAAGCGTCCGGGGTAAACCATGGAAAGCTGTGTAGGTATGTATATTTGCGTGTGTGGACGTGTGTATGTACATGTGTATGGGGAGGGTTGGGCCATTTCTTTCGTCTGTTTCCTTGCGCTACCTCGCAAACGCGGGAGACAGCGACAAAGTATAAAAAAAAAAAAAAAAAAATTTCAGGATGAGTAATGCAATCTATTGGTCACTGATACATGTAATACAAAATGATTTTCAAACTTCAAAGGATTATAAGAACGTATGCAAAGTGAAATTATGGATTCTGATCTCCTTGATCTACTGTTGATAAAATTTGTAAACAATTCACTTTCTTACCCACATAATAACGAAATAATGAAAGTTACACCAAAATAGATATTTCATGCAGTTTCAAGGAGAAACAAACTAGCTCAACTAAATTATTTAAACAACCTGGCAACATGAGGAAAAGAGAAAAGCTCTGGAATTGTTTTACATCTTGTACGACATTTTTACTTCACAATAAAAGTATTCTCTTAAACAGGGTCATCTTGGGGCTCAGCGAGGCCATTCCTCTCAAATTACAGTCTGCGTACAACATCCAAATATATAAGTACGACTGGAAAATTTAGGTAGGCTAAACATTAACTGAAAACATCAGGGGAGACCCATTATGAAGAAGACCAAAGTAACTTGTCAACTTTACCTTTTACTGCAGATAATATCTGAAGAATTCATTTCAATGAGTCCTTAACTTTACAGAGATGCAGAAGTGTCTTGTTCCTCTGAAAAATATAAAGAACAAAATGGTAATCAGCAGCGTAGTTACAAGAGGATGGAGGGTAGGCCCCAGGAACCACCGACTGTTCAGGGTTTTTATGACATCCAATTCTGTCTAGCTCCTAGGTTGCCATCCAGTCAATTTGGCCGTGATAATCTTGGCAAATCTATCTCCAAGGGTCCCAAATATCTAAACGCCAGTGGTAAATAGCACCTCGACTTAACTCAAAATATCACATACTGTTTACTTGACACTTATAGAGCCTAGCTTTCATGTGGTAATCAATAAGATTTGAAAAAGAACTTTGTCTAAATACAACACAAACACTTTAAACAGCTAATGATAGAAATGAAAAGAAAATTACTAATTAATAATAACAAATATAAACAAACCTGTAACTTTTATTCTGTCCCTTACCACCATGCATGTCTGTTCAAACAAAACAAACTGACCAAAAATAATTCTTAATAAACGTCTCGATTAACTAGAATTTCCCAAGAAACAATAACATATAAGAGAAGTTTTAGTGTGCAAACAAAACAAATACTTAAAACAGCTAACACAAAAGTAAAATATAGATATCATAAATGATCATAAATTAAAGCCAGTAACTATCAATAGCTGTCGCTTACACTCACGAATGGCTGACCCGTACCATATTTTGGTCTTCCGCTTCACGTACAAATCTTGACCTATAACAATTCTAAATTACAATTACTATAATTTTCTTTAATCATTACATTACAATATTCTTATGTTAATAATTAGTATAACAAACACAAACAAAAACTGTAGAACTATCAGAAGACAAATTTCAGGCAGCAACTATGAACAAGCGGGAAGGTTTGATCATTTCTCTCCTGCTCCTGCCTCTCTCTCCGTCTCCCATATGGCCTTCCCATACACCAAGATGATATATATATATATATATATATATATATATATATATATATATATATATATATATATATATATATATATATATATATATATATATATATATATATATATATATATCTGGCCAATTCCCTGATCAACTTTGTTAATGTAGGTTGCATAAAATATACAAAATCACTAACCTCATTACAGGTTACTATATTATAAGAAATAATTTCATAGATTTTTGTTTATTCTCCATAGATTTGAGACACTTTAAAAGCCTAGCTTGTATACTAAGATTTTCATCCTCTGAGCGAAGCCATACAATAATAGTCCTTATCTACTCTGAGCTTTGGATAGCCTCCTGATGATCAAGGTTGCTGTTTTGGTTGTCCGTTTCCCTTGTTACTGCTGCGCCTCACTGCACACCTTACATGAGTGCCTTCCACAGTATTAGGGACAGCTGCTGGGCCTCACTGTAGCTACTTCTGGGACGGTTGCCAATCTCCCTCGTATTCCCTCATGACCACCGCGCCAAACCGACTCCCGCCATCAGGCCGAAACGCACAAACATTTCTGACAAAATTGAGACAACCGCTTTCGCATCAGTTTTGACACCAAGTGAATTTATACGACAATTACGTTCAAAATGCTTGGTTTTTCGTTCATGGATTGAACAGAAGCAACCAACGATGGTTGCTACTGCCCAATCCATGAAGTCCCCCCCACCACGGAAAGGTAACCAAGCTTCGGGGGGGATGGGTGTTTACCCTGACGCCAACGGAGAAACTCAATACAATATCTTTATTATAACTTTCCTTAATCTTGAAAAATGAATCAGTGAGAGGGAACAATAGCCCCAGCCATATGAAGATTGGCTAACCGACTCCTTGCACATTGTGTAGAAAGTGATTTCTTTGAGGGTTGCTTTATGGAAGGCACGGTAGCATCGGAAGAGTTTCATTTTTTCTTTGAAGACGAAGGAAATTATCCCCGTGAATTTATGTATTTTTTTTTGAACGGGATAATGTTCCCATTTTTTTTCTTTGTTTTTCAACTTCCCTATGTAGATATTATGTGCCATCCACTACTGGGAGAAAGCCAGACTTCCGCCAGATTAACGCAATCCTTGTCGGGGCGAAACTAAAGTTGTCTTGGTGTTGGTTCCTCAGTGATAACCCAAACACAAACACAAACACACCTCCAGTGTCCACTCTAGGGCCGTGTTCTCCTGCAGCACCAGCAGGAAGAAAGAACTCAGGTTCCTCACCAACTGAATCTTTTGGCACGGGGAACGTGTGTCATCTCGACACGCCTTTTAACGTCCGTACCTGGTGCGCAGTGCAGTCGGTCTGTAACGTAGGACATGTCATGTGTTATTGGTCCCAGTCGGTCTAGAACGCTGGGCCTGACATGTGTTGGGGGACCAAGTCGGTCTTGAATGGTGGGCCTGACGTGTGTTGGGGGACCAAGTTGGTCTTGAATGGTGGGCCTGACAGGTCTTGAGACCTGCCATGTCTCCCTGAAGGTGGGCCTGACAAGTGGGGTGGGCTGCATTTCCTCATGGATGGTTGGTTTGGTAGGGCGTGTGGGCTGCAGTTCCACTTGAGTGGGCGAGGTCACTTGGTCAGCATCAGTGGGACGGTGAGGTTTCACTTTTGCACAGCGACCGTTGACGGAAAGTGGTGTCACGTTGGCAAGAAGTGCCTTCTTGTAGGAGGCATAGCAGGGGTGCTGGATGACGGCAATCCCGCGGTGGTTCTCGTACGTGGATGCAGCCAGGATACTTCTCCGTGGTGGGGTTCGCTTCGTGGTTGGTGGATGTGGCCCTCCCCGCCACATGGTCACAGTGGTTGACCTATTTTACGTCAACACATTACGAGGTCAACCTTCACCAAATCCATATGGCCTTCATACCAGCTTCACCCATATTCCATTTCCTCCAATTCCACTTCTGGATATTCCACCTCCATATCCACACAGCCAAATTCCACTCCATCCATGACTTCCACGTCCGGGTATTCCATCAATTCCACTCCATCCATCTCTTCAACGTCTGGGTATTCCACCTCCATATCCACACAGCCAAGTTCCACTCCATCCATCACTTCCACGTCTGGGTATTCCACTTCCATGTCCACACAGCCATAGCCCATGTCAAATACATGGACATATTCAAATTCCATCTCCTGGACAAAGGAGGATCGTCCTACCTCCTTGGTGAACATTATTATATTGAAGTGTTCGAGGAAAGGTTGAGGGAGCTCGCAAGGCGGAGCAGAGATGTTCACTCGACAGAGGTCACAGCTCAAATGATGCTCTCGGTCCCGGCTCCCGCCCTTATATAACCTGGGAACTGATCATATCCTAGCATAGCTTAATATAGAGAAGTCTAATATAGCGAAGTCAATACTTTAATACAGTTAAGTTTATTTCTCAATAGTTTAATACATGTGCCTAACAACAGTTCCTTCACCCGTACAATGTCCCATCACAGAACGCAAGGATTGTCATTATAATTCGTTTTTATCAGCAGAAATTAGATTAAAGTGACTAAAGATAAGTGGTTTAATATGTTATGTGTATTCTCTGTCATCATAAAGATGGCCATCTACCCTGATGTGTAAAGAAAACATCAATTTTGTCGAGGCTGTGGTGAAGATACGAACACAATATGATAATGTGGTCATACAATGGTGTAGTCAAGATGTTGTGTTAGAACTATGTAGTGAAGATGGGAGTGTAGTGAAGAGGAGGATTTAGTGAAAATATATATGTTTCTTCACGCTGAGCCATTCCATATAGATGAATATATCTATAATCTAATTGCGGTAAATTACCATATGACTTTAACGGCACCAGCCAGCAGGAAAAATGTCGAATATAGGAGTGACTGAATATTTTGTCGGGTACAGAAATAATTGAATATTTGGTACGATCGATCAAAATGCTTTTTATAGGCAAATAATTTCTGATTTTTCAAATGATTTTTTCCATCTGTTGGAACTGGTGTAAGTAATTAAAGATTTGAAAACCGATGGAAAAGTTTAGTTTAACGCTTTTACGAATGTCTTGCTACGTGTTTGGGAAGAGCAGTAAACTACAGGAATATATTGGTCTAATGTCCCCTGCTCGTCCAACAGCAGATATTGTATGGTCTGAGACATTATTTCTGGTGGAGGTGGATTCTCTCCGGCATTGCGTAAATCACTTCCACAAACTTGCGCCATTTTGCACAAATACCGATCCGATATGATGCATTTCCCAGCTCTGTTACGTTATGGACCCTATTCATCCTAGCCTAACCTAGCCTAAATAAAAGGTGTGGAATAATGTGTAACATTTCTCCTTCATTACAAGTGATAATAAACCTATGCTATACAGCAACCAGGAACGTCCATATTTGTCTAACTTCTCACATGTCTGTGTCATCTGTCTGCAAACATGTCGACCATTACCATGAGGGCAATTGCGGCTTTTGATTTTGAATATCACACGTTTCCTCTCTGCCGTGAGATCTTCATACTTAAACAAAATGGTGGGCCGTAAGAAATATATGTCCATCGAAGGTCAACTATATGGCTCATTCCATCATCAGTTTCTAAGAAAACTGAAAAGGTGAGGTCCCAACGAGATTCGAACTCGGATTGCTGGATTTAGAGTCCAGAGTGCTAACCCTTACATCATGGGACCTGATAAGAAAAGATGTGATTCCATCTAAATGTTTTACATATAATCAACCAGAGGCCATTCCTCCCTCCCTGCCTGCAGGGTTCAAAGGTTTTCTAGAAGGTTCTCGAAGATTCTGGTGAGGAACTGCCATTGAGAGGACGTTGTTATACCTCATTATCATTGATTTTGTTGACTTTCCGATATAGAAAGGTAGATAGATAGATCGATAGATTGGTAAAAGTATAAATATTTAGATAGATCGATAGGTACGTAAGGCTGTATATGTTAACTTTCACAGAAATCATTGATATCTGCGTTATTCTGCAAGAAATACATGTACTTGGATGTAGTGATAATATGAGTTAGGTATAAGACCAGTCGTGTTGAGGTTGTAGTGATTGTGACCATTGACTTCAACCGCAAGGGTGTAGTGATGATAAAGTTGTAGTGAAGATAAATCTTGAAGAAGGTCATAATGTTCTTGTGAGTACAAGGATCCATCGTATATGAGTACTACCTACCTGAAAGTCAACAATTACAAAATGGATATAACAACGTCCTCGGACAACCAACTACAAACACCAACCATAGAGTGAACCTGACTGTCACCTAACGACGACCTCTCAAAGGTAATGATCTTACCAGAATCTTCGAGAACCTTCTAGAAAACCTTGAACCCTGCAGGCAGGGAGGGAGGAATGGCCTCTGGTTGATTATATGTAAAACATTTAGATGAAATCTTTACTAAATACACCTCAATATTTTTGGCTCAAAACTGCTATGAAAGCTCACTACACTAAAGTTCATCTCAAATTCATCATATGTTCACTACACCTTTGTGTTCACCCTTGTGTTCATTATGTCCTTACGTTTCTAAAGTATTGTATGTTAATTATATATCTATCTTATCTATATAACACAACTATGTAATTTAATCGTTTCTATCTTTACTAAATACACCTCCATATTTTTGGGTCAACACGGCTATGAAAGTTCACTACACTAAAGTTCATCTCAAATTCATTATATGTTTACTACACCATTTTGTTCATTATGTCCTCACGTTTCTCAACCACTGTATGTTAACTATGTATCTATCTTATCTACATAACACCACTATGTAAGTTAATCGTTTCTATCTCTACTAAACATACCTTCATATTTTTGTCTCAACACGGCTATGAAAGTTCACTACACTAAAGTTCATCTCAAATTCATTATATGTTTACTACACCATTTTGTTCATTATGTCCTCACGTTTCTAAACCACTGTATGTTAACTATGTATCTATTTATCTACATAACACCACTATGTAAGTTAATCGTTTCTATCTTTACTAAACATACCTTCATATTTTTGTCTCAAAACGGCTATGAAAGTTCGTGTGCCTACACAAATCTCATCAAAAGGACAATAACAAAATACCTTCCGTATGGACAGAGTTACTCGAATCGTCGAAACCCGGAGAAGGGCGAGTCAATGGGAGCGTCAACAGGCTATTGCGTGGCGTCGCCAGCACACCGTTCGTCGGGAACGTCGTCGCCCTCGACAGGAGCCTGCGGTGGACGAGCGGCAGGCGAGAGTGAACCGCATTGTTGCTGCCCGCAATGCTGCCGCTATGCGGGAGAGACTTGGAGCTCGCGGGATACACATATTAGTCACCTGTGGGGAAGTAGTAGACTCCCCCACCATCGTTCCACAACCCACCCCCTTATCAACGGCAGTCGTGGCCCAACAAACCCACCCGCCAACTGCACCCCCCCAGCCAGTCGTGGCTCAACAAACCTACCCACCAAATGCATCACCCCCACCAGTCGTGGCCGAACAAACCCACCCACCAACTGCATCCCTCCCTCCAGTCGTGGCCTGTCTCAACTTGGAAGCATACCTCGCGGAATACATCCTCAGTGAGGTCCAGCTGCGTAACATTGAAGTATTTCGGGATATTGGAGAGGGCGCCGATGGATCAGTTCAGCTCGTGCGATACAACGCACAAGATATGGTCCTTAAAACATTGATAGACGAGGGCAAGAAGGACCCTCTCCTGCACGAAGCTGCCATCCACATCACCCTGGCCGGCGCTGGAGGGGCCCCATTGCTCAAGGGGTTGGCTTTCCATCCACCAAGACTCCTCATGTCCTACGCTGGCCAAGCCTACGAGAACTATCTGCAAGATCGCAGCGTCCAGGAGGTTCTCCAGTCTCTCATCTCCATTGGCTACAGATTGATAGAAATTCATGATAAGGGGGTCATTCATGTTGATTTCAATGGGAATAACGTGACGGTCACCCAGACCGGCGATGGCCCAGACTTCCACATCATCGACTACGGTCTGAGCGCTTACGCTGGCCAGGTGGTAACTGTATAAGCTGACCCACGCATAAATAACTGGATTGCCCCCGAAATCATGCAGAAGAAGCCAATTTCTCCTGCTACCGACGTCTACTCCTTCGGGCGACTCATTGCAATATTGGTTGAGTATTTTCTTCAGGACGAGGGGATCCGACACCGCCTGTGGCAACTTGCCCAACGCGCCCTTGACAATGACCCACAACACCGCCCCCATCTGCTCTCCCTAGTCCGAGACTTGCAGGTCATCGCGGAGTCCTAACCAGATGGCAAATAAACCCACCCACCAACTGCATCCTCCCCTCCAGTCGTGGCCCGTCTCAACCTGGAAGCAGACCTCGCGGACTACATCCTCAGTGAGGACCAGCTGCGTAACATTGAAATACTTCGGGGTATTGGAGAGGGCGGCAATGGATCAGTTCAGCTCGTGCGATACAATGCACAGGATATGGTTCTTAAAACAATAATATATGAGGGCCAAAAGGACACTCTCCTGCACGAAGCTGCCATTCACATCACCCTGGCCGGCGCTGGAGGGGCCCCATTGCTCAAGGGGCTCGCTTTCCATCCCCTAAGACTCCTCATGTCCTACGCTGGGCAAGCGTACGAGGACTATCTGCAAGATTGCAGCGACCTGGAGGTTCTCCAGTCTCTCATATCCATTGGCTACAGACTGAAAGAAATTCATGATAAGGGGGTCATTCATGTTGACCTGAAGTGCAATAACGTGACGGTCTCACAGACCGACGATGGCCCAGTCTTCCACATCATCGACTACGGTCTGAGCGATTACGCTGGCCAGGTGGTAACTGTATAAGCAGACCCACGCATACATTACTGGATGGCCCCCGAAATCATGCAGAGGAAGCCAATTTCTCCTGCTACCGACGTGTACTCCTTCTTGCAACTCATTGCAATATTGGGTGAGTCTTGTATTCAGGACCAGGTGGTCCGAGACCGCCTGTGGCAGCTTTCCCAGCGCACCCTTGACAGTGACCCACAGCACCGCCCCCGTCTGCTTTCCCTAGTCAGAGATTTGCAAGTCATTGCGGAGTCCCAACCAGATACCACACACCACTGAGTGCACAGGCGAAGTTGGGAATAACCTTAAATCTACTCTTTAGTTCATGTCGTTTAGTTTCTACAGTACTTGGCAAAAACGAAGTTTTCGTTCAAAGAAAATATATCTCTATCAGTGCTTTACATCAAGGTCTGCTGGAGGTTTTCCCAGTGCTGGTAGAGCATATGTCCAGCCGTAGTAATTGGCGTAAGATACAATATTGATGAAACCTATCTATCTATCTATCTCTGTAAGCATCTCTCTATCTAACTATCTGTCTATCTATTCCTTACACGCCTTTCACCCTCCTACATGTTCAGGCCCCGATCACTCAAAATCTTTTTCAATCCATCCTTCCACCTCCAATTTGGTCTTCCAATTCTCCGTTCCCTCCACCTCAGATACATATATCCAATTTTTTAATCTTTCCTTATTCATTCTCTCCATGTGACCAAACCAATTTCAATACACCCTCTTCTGCTCTCTCAAGCACATTCTTTTAATTACCACGCATCTCTCTTACCCTTTTATTACTTACTCGATCAAACCACCTCACACAATATATTGTCCTCAAACATCTCATATCCAACACATCCACCCTCCTCCGCACAAACCTATCTATAGCCCTCGCCTCGCAACCATATAACATTGTTGGAACCGCCATTCCTTCAAACATACCCATTTTTGCTTTCCGAGAAGATGTTCTCGCCTTCCAGACATTCTTCAAAGCTCCCAGAACTTTCGCCTTCACCCAGTAGCTCAATTCCGCCTCCATGGTTCCATCCGCTGCCAAATCCACTCCGAGATATCTAAAACACTTCACTTCCTCCAGTTTTTCTCCATTCAAACTTACCTCCCAATTGACTTGTCCCTCAGCCCTACTCTGCCTGATAACCTTGCTCTTATTCACATTTACTCTCAGCTTTCTTCTTTCACACACTTTACCAAACTTAGTAACCAGCTTCTGCATTTTCTCACCCGATTCAGGCACCAGCAGTGTATCATCAGCGAACTACAACTGACTCACTTCCCTAGCTCTCTCATCCATAACAACCTGCATACTTGCCCCTCTCTCCAAAACTCTTTCATTCACCTCCCTAACAACCCCATCCATAAACAAATAAAATAACCGTGGAGACATCACGCACCCCTGCCGCAAACTGACATTCACTGAGAACTAATCACTTTCTTCTCCTCCTACTGGTACACATGCATTCCTTCCTTGAAAAAAATTTTCACTGCTTCTAGCAGCTTGCCTCCCACACCATATGTTCTTAATACCTTCCACACAGCATCTCTATCAACTCTATCATATGCCTTTTTCAGGTCCGTAAATGCTACATACAAATCCATTTGTTTATCTAAGTATTTCTTACGTACATTCGTCAAACACCTGATCCACATATCCTCTACCACTTCTGAAACCAACTTCTCTTTCCCAATCTGATGCTCTGTACATGCCTTGACCCTCTCGATCAATAACCTCCCATATAAATTCCCAGGAATACTCAACAAACTAAAGCCTCTGTCATTTGAACACTCACCTTTATCTCCTTTGCCTTTGTACAATGACACTATGCATGCATACCGCCAATCCCCAGGCACTTCACCATGAGCCATAGATACATTGAATATCCTCCCCAACCAGTCAACAACACAGTCACCCCCTTTTTTAATAAATTCAACTGGTAAACCATCCAAACCCGCCGCCTTGCCGGCTTTCATCTTCCGAAAAACTTTCACTACCTCTTATGTTTACCAAACCAATCTCCCTGACCCTTTCACTTTGCACACCACCTCGAACAAAACACCCTATATCTGCCACTCTATCATCTAACACATTCAACGAACCCTCAAAATACTCACTCCATCTCCTTCTCACATCACCAATACTTGTTTTTACTTCCCCATTAGCCCCCTTCACCAATGTTCCCATTTGTTCTCTTCTCTTACGCACTTTTTTATTTCCTTCCATAACATCTTTATTCTCCCTAAAATCTAATGATACTCTTTTGCCTCAGACATATCCATCACAATCAGTTTTACAAAATTCAGTGATATAGAAATAAAGAATAATCATCTTTTATTCACATTTTGGCACTGAAGACATAAAGACACCAACCATTAGTGGTTCGCTTATGACGTAGGCACGAAAAACATTTCCAACGTCGTGTTTACATATTCCATAAGATAGACAGATGTGATCCTCACTGATGAGAACTTGACAGATATAAAAGTCCCCTCGCCGCATTACCATACTTTATGACAGAGGGGCAAATACCACTACTACCACTGATACTATTCTCAAAACACATACTCAGGAGCTACCACCACCGCTCGTCCTTTCTCATAACACACACTAGAACTACCACCACCACTCTTACGTTTCTCATACCACACACATGAACTGCTATCATGAGCGACCTTCTCATACCACAAACAGAAAAACTATCACAATCACTAGTACTTTCCTCATAGTACACACTCAGGAACTACCATCATCAGTGATTCCACCCTCACACCACAGACACAAGACCTAACACCACCACTGGTCCTCTCTCCACACCACACACACAGGACCTACCACCACCATTGGTCCTCTCCTCACACCACACACACAAGAACTGCCACCACCACTGGTCCTCTCCTCAAACCACACACACAAGACCTACCACCACCACTGGTCCTCTCCCCACAACACACACACAAGACCTACCACCATCACTAGTCTTCTTCCAACACCACACACACAATACCTACCACCATCACTGGTCCTCTCCCCACACCACAAACAAAAGACCTACCGCCATCACTGGTCCTCTCCCCACACCACACACACAAGAACTACCATCACCACTGGTCCTCTCATCACACCAAACACACAAGACCTACCACCACCACTGGTCCTCTTCTCACAGCACACACACACACAAGAACTACCACCACCACTTTTGCTCTTCTCAGACCACACACACAAGACCTACCACCATCACTGGTCTTCTCACACCACACACACAAGAACTACCATCACCACTGGTCCTCTTCTCACAGCACACACACACAAGAACTACCACCACCGCTGGTCCTCTTCTCACACAACACTCACAAGACCTACCACCACCACTGGTCCTCTTCTCACACCACACACACAAGACCTACCACCACCACTGGTCCTCTTCTCACACCACACTCACAAGACCTACCACCATCACTGGTCGTCTTCTCACACCACACACACAAGACCTACCACCACCACTGGTCCTCTCGTTACACCACGCACACAAGAACTACCACCATTACTGATCCTCTTCTGACACCACACACACAAGAACTACCAACACCAATGGTCCTCTTCTCATACCACACACACACACAAGAACTACCACCACCACTGGTCCTCTCATCACACCACGCACACAAGAGCTACCACCATCACTGGTCCTATTCTCACACCACACACACAAGAACTACCTCCACCACTAACCCTCTCATCACACCACACACACAAGAAATGCCACCACAGTTTTACAGTTCATAATTTTCACAAAGAAGAACCTGGACATATTCATTGTTTTTGACTCTGGCACAAGAATTTCTTTAAGCGTTGGTCAACATTTTATGATAAAAACACTTAAACTAACAAAAATCATCTAAAACAAAAGAAACAGACATTAAAGCTATTAACAATTGTCTAAACCAAATCATGACACAAAAACCTAAAATCATTTGCCAATACTTTAATGACATGGGCATGAACATCAAGATCATCGGTTTCACACTTTACCACACAAGCAAGAAAGAGAAAGAAATGATATCGTAAATTGTGGTTTATAAATCACCTGTTATAATTTACGGCCATAATAATCCTCCTGCATATGGTGTAAATACAAGGTAACTACCAACACTGCTCCACACTCAGACATATGAATCACCACCGACAGTAGTTTATCACAACTTCCATCACCAACATCTCCAGCACCACACCTTGCTACCACCAACACTACCTACACCAGTGGTACACACTTAATAGTACTTTCATGTCTGATCCACCACTCCTAATGAGTGAGGGTAACCTCTTCTATAATACCACAGGTAACGGGGAATATCAAGCGCTATGGAGGATATAATTATGATGCTCCTCCCGAATTACATCATGGACCATCATTTCAGTTTTGTCCATGTATGTTCAGCCAATATGAGGGACCTAAAGATGCGTTAGATAATCAAAAGCAGGATTCATTTTCATTATGAATTTGTTGCAATACAAAGTCATTGATAGTAATGAATGTGTTTCCCAGTGTTGACTGACCCACTGCCAACAGTTGAAAGATGTGAGCATAAATATATTTTATAAAACATGACCCTTATAGCGAGTGGAAAAGATATGAAAAATTTCATTTTCGTATGTATGTTCAACATTTTGGCCTGTTGTAGACAAATTTATATATATATGTATATATATATATATATATATATATATATATATATATATATATATATATATATATATATATATATATATATATATATGTATATATATATATATATATATATATATATATATATATATATTTTTTTTTTTTAAACTATTCGCCATTTCCCGCATTAGCGAGGTAGCGTTAAGAACAGAGGAATGGGCCTTTGAGGGAATATCCTTACCTGGCCCCGTTCTCTGTTCCTTTTGGAAAATTAAAAAAAAAAATAATGAGAAGGGAGGATTTCCAGCCCCCCGCTCCCTCCCCTTTTAGTCGCCTTCTACGACACGCAGGGAATAAGTGGGAAGTATTCTTTCTCCCCTATCCCCAGGGATATATATATATATATATATATATATATATATATATATATATATATATATATATATATATATATATATATATATATATATATATATATATATTAGAGAGGATTACAATTTTGCGAGTGATCAAGATATTCCAATGAGTCCACGGGAAAAATGAAACACGATAAGTTCCAAAATGCACTTTCGTGTAATAATTACATCATCAGGGGAGACACAAGAGAGAAATATAAGTCAGTTGATATACATCGAAGAGACGAAGCTAAGACGCCATTCGGTAAACATGTGATTGTCCAAAACATACAACGAGGGTTCATAAACTTATCATTCTACAATTTTTATCAAGAATAAAGTTATCTAATTCGTATTGACCATCACTAATATTAAGATTATAATTCTTTGTGTATTTGATAATAGATGATTCAATGATATTTCTCTTGGTAATAGAGTTAGAGTTAATAACTGAGATTGCATTACTCCAGTCAATACAATGATCATAGTTTTTAACGTGATTAAACAAGGCATTTGATTCTTGTCCCGTTCTTATACTATATTTATGTTGCTTAAGTCTAACAAAGATCTGTATTGGTCTGACCTACATAAAATTTATCACAATTTCCACAAGGCACTTTATAGATGCATCCAAGAGAATTTTCTGGTGAATTCCTGATTAACATATTCTTTATGGTATTATTGTTGTTAAAGGCAACATTAATGTTAAAGGATTTCCGCAACCTGGGAAGTAAAGTGAAATTATTATCAAATGTGAGAACTAAAAGATTCTTGGTGTCAACGGGAAGTTCGGGCTCAACTCTATAAAATGATTTCTTTACTAACTTAAGGGATTTATCATTGAAAGACCAAGGGTACTTTAACTTAGATCCAATAGGATATATGTTTTCAAACTCATCATCAATAAACTCTGGACTGCAAATACGTAATGCCCTAAGGAACATAGATTGAAATGATGATAATTTAACTCTGTTATGTTGAGATGAGTAATAATGGATATATGAGCATACATTGGTGGGTTTTCTGTATATGCTAAACTTAAACTTGTTTCCTTGCCTATGGATCATGCAATCTAGAAATGCTAACATACCATTATTTTCACTTTCTTCAGTAAATTTGATGGAAGGTACTAAATTGTTAAGGGGAGAAATATTTGTAGATTTCCATTTGTTGGCCAAAAACAACGAATATTATCTACATACCTAAACCAAATTGCATTAGAAGGTAAGATATCCTTTAGTGGTTTTGTTTCAAAAAATTCCATATAAAGATTACTTAGTACAGGTGAAAGAGTGTTACTCACTACCATAACATATTTTTAAGCATAATCTCCATTGAATTGAAATACAGTCTTTTATACACAATTTTACTAGTTCAATGAAAACAGACTTTGAAACAGGTAAATGAATATCATCCAAGACATTGAATGATTATTCTAAAAGGACATCAACTGTAAGTTTAGTGAAAAGTGAGGAAACATCAAAGCTAACCAATTTGAAATCAAAATTAACATTGATATTGTTTAGCTTGTTGACTAAATCTACAGTGTTCATGATATTAGAATTTGATACCTTACCCACTAAAGGGCTTAATGGAGAAACTATCCATTTTGACAACTTACATGTGATTGAGCCTACTAGAAAATTCCGTTTATGTGTGTTGATAAGTCCATACATATTTGGCAATGAAGGGGACAAAGATGACAAACTTTTGATAAGAGAACTATTACCTCTCAACAACAACTTCATTTCTTTATTGAAATGAGAATTAACTGCTTCAAAGGGATTTTTACTAAGTTTCGAATATGTTGTGTCATCATTTAGAAGACCATTCATTTTAGATGAATAGTTACTTTTGTCTAAAATCACAACAGTGTTAGCCTTATCTACTTTAGTAATATGTATATCCTTGTCTTTTTTAAGGTGGTAATAGCTTTTATAAATCTTTTAGGGCAATTAAGTTCCACTGGTTTTGACAAACTGGCATACACAAAACCCTTACAGATATTAATTTCATCATTACTTACATTATTGTATTTTTCTAAATTACAAAAAGACTTTGTGACATCAACACAGATGGCTTCCCTGTTAGAGCACAAACTTAAACCATAGCCTAATGCGCACAAGAAATCCTTATCTAGTTGTTTACTAGACAGGTTTACCACAAAAGATGGGCTTGTGTTCTTGGTCCAGTCGCTGTTTTTAATAAGATGGTCCAACTCACAATTTAGTGACATTTGTAGCATATTTCGTTCTTTCCTTAATCTATCATAGCAATGGTCCAACATCCGGTTCTTCCAGTGCGTCGGTATTGCCGTTTGAAAGGCACGTTTCTTCTCTCTTGAAATGCGAAAAGCCTCCTCCATTTCAATTTTCTTTAATTCAATCTTTTTCTTTAGAATAATATTTTGGAATTGGTCAAATGCTCGAACAGACAGGTGCAACAATCGTTGAGGTAGGACAGATCTGGGCATCACGTGCTCATCAAGGCATTATCTAAGGAATCCAAATCGTAACTTCAGTTGGTGGACCCTGATTAGCGATTTGGAGAAAGCAGTAACGAAAGGAGAAAGTCCAGGACAGCTTGTAGAGAAGCAATAGAAGAGCCGTGTGGAATCCATGTTGGAAAGGATCACAATTTTGTGCGTGATCAAGATATTCCTATGAGTCCACGGGGAAAATGAAAAACAATAAGTTCCCAAGTGCACTTTCGTGTAATAATCACATCATCAGGGGAGACGCAAGAGAGAAATATAAGTCAGTTGATATACATCGAAGAGACGAAGCTAGGACGCCATTTGGTAAACATGTGATTATCCAAAACATACAACGAGCGTTCATAAACTTATCATTTTACAAATCTTATCAACAATAAAGTTATCTAATTTGTATAGACCATCACTAATATTAAGAAAATAATTCTTTGTGTATTTGAACATAGATGATTCAATGATATTTCTCATGGTAATAGAGTTAGAGTCAATAACTGAGATGGCATTACTCCAGTCAATACAATGATCATAGTTTTTAACGTGATTAAACAAGGCATTTGATTCTTGTCCCGTTCTTATACTATATTCATGTTGCTTAAGTCTAACTGAAAGATCTTCACCAGTCTGACCAACATAAAATTTATCACAATTTCCACAAGGTACTTTATAGATGCATCCAAGAGAACTTTCTAATGAATTCCTGATTAAGATATTCTTTATAGTATTATTGTTGCTAAAGGAAACTTTACGTTAAAGGATTTAAGCAACATGGGAAGTAAAGTAAAATCATTATTAAACGGGAGAACTAAAAGATTCTTGGTGTCAATGCTAGGTTTCGGATTAGCTAAATAAAATGATTTCTTTGCTAACTTAAGGGATTTATCAATGAAAGATCTAGGGTACTTTAACTTAGATCCAATAGAATATATCTTTTCAAACTCATCATCAATAAACTCTGGACTGCAAATACGTAATGCCTGAAGGAACATAGATTGAAATGATGATAAGACCTATAGTGAGTTCAGTAGGCTCCATCACATACAAATTGTCAAAATGATTAGTTTCTTTATTAAGTCCTTTTGTGGGTAAGGTATCAAATTCTAATGTCATGAACAATGTAGATTTAGTCAACATGCTAAACTATATCAATGTTGATTTTGATTTCAAACTAGTTAGCTTTGATGGAGATTATTATGCTCGAAAATTTGGTATGGCAGTGGGTAACCCTCTTTCACCTGTATTAAGTAATCGTTATATGGAATTTTTTGAAACAAAAATACTAGAGGATATCTTACCTTCTAATGCAATTTGGTTTATGTATGCAGATGATGTTCTTTGTGTTTGGCCAACAAATGAAAAACTACAAATTTTTCTCCCCTTACTTAACAATTTAGTACCTTCCATCAAATTTACTGTAGAAAATGAAAATAATGGTGTATTACCATTTTTAGATTGCATGATCCATATGCATGGAAACAAGTTTAAGTTTAGCATATTCAGAAAACCCACCAATGTATGCTCATATATCCATTATTACTCATCTCAACATAACAGAATTTAATTATCATCATTTCAATCTATGTTCCTTAGGGCATTACGTATTTGCATTCCAGAGCTTATTGATGATGAGTTTGAAAAGACGACTTCTATTGGATCTAAGTTAAAGTATCCTAGATCTTTCATTGATAAATCCCTTATGTTAGCAAAGAAATCATTTTATAGTTTTGAGCCCAAACCTCCCATTGACGCCAAGAATCTTTTAGTTCTCTCTTTCAATAATAATTTTACTTTACTTCCCATGTTGCTTAAATCCTTTAATGTAAATGTTGCCTTTAACAACAATAATACTATAAAGAATATCTTAATCAGGAATTCACCAGAAAACTTGGATGCATCTATAAAGTGCCTTGTGGAAATTGTGATAAATTCTATGTTGGTCAGACTGTAAAGGATCTTTCTGTTAGACTTAAGCAATATAGATATAGTAAAAGAACGGAACAAGAATCAAATGCCTTGTTTAATCACGTTAAAACTATGATCATTGTATTGACTGGTGTAATGCCATCTCAGTTATTAACTCTAAATCTATTACCAAGAGAGATATCTTTGAATCTTCCAGTATTAAGTACACAAAGAATTATAATCTTAATATTAGTGATGGTCTTTAAAAATTAGATAACTTTATTGTTGATAAAATTTGAAAAATTATAAGTTTATGAACGCTCGTTCAATGTTTTGGACAATCATATGTTTACTAAAAGGCGTCCAAGCTTCGTCTCTTCGATGTATATCAACTGACTTATATTTCTCTCTTGTGTCTCCCATGATGATGTGATTATTACACTAAAGTGCACTTGAGAACTTATCGTGTTTCATTTTCCCCGTGGACTCATACCTCCACCTCCGACACATATATCCTCTTGGTCAATCTTTCCTCACTCATTCTCTCCATGTGCCCAAACCATTTCAAAACACCCTCTTCTGCTCTCTCAACCATGTTCTTTTTATTTCCACACATCTCTCTTACCCTTACATTACTTACTCGATCAAACCACCTCACACCACATATTGTCCTCAAACATCTCATTTCCAGCACATCCACGCTACTGCGCACAACTCTATCCATAGCCCACGCCTCGCAACCATACAACATTGTTGGAACCACTATTCCTTCAAACATACCCATTTTTGCTTTCCGAGATAATGTTCTCGATTTCCACACATTCTTCAAGGCTCCCAGGATTTTCGCCACCTCCCCCACCTTATGATTCACTTCCGCTTCCATGGTTCCATCCGCTGCCAGATCCACTCCCAGATATCTAAAACACTTTACTTCCTCCAGTTTTTCTCTCTTCAAACTTACCTCCCAATTGACTTGACCCTCAACCCTACTGTACCTAATAACCTTGCTCTTATTCACATTTACTCTTAACTTTCTTCTTTCACACACTTCCGCTTCCATGGTTCCATCCGCTGCCAGATCCACTCCCAGATATCTAAAACACTTTACTTCCTCCAGTTTTTCTCTCTTCAAACTTACCTCCCAATTGACTTGACCCTCAACCCTACTGTACCTAATAACCTTGCTCTTATTCACATTTACTCTTAACTTTCTTCTTTCACACACTTTACCAAACTCAGTCACCAGCTTCTGCAGTTTCTCACATGAATCAGCCACCAGCGCTGTGTCATCAGCGAACAACAACTGACTCACTTCCCAAGTTCTCTCATCCACAACAGACTTCATAGTTGCCCCTCTTTCCAAAACTCTTGAATTCACCTCCCTGATAACCCCATCCATAAACAAATTAAACAACCATGGAGACATCACACACCCCTGCCGCAAACCTACATTCACTGAGAACCAATTACTTTCCTCTCTTCCAACACGTACACATGCCTTACATCCTCGATAAAAACTTTTCACCGCTTCTAACAACTTGCCTCCCACACCATATATTCTTAATGCCTTCCACAGAGCATCTCTATCAGCTCTGTCATATGCCTTCTCCAGATCCATAAATGCTACATACAAATCCATTTGCTTTTCTAAGTATTTCTCACATACATTCTTCAAAGCAAACACCTGATCCACACATCCTCTACCACTTCTGAAACCACACTGCTCTTCCCCAATCTGATGCTCTGTACATGCCTTCACCCTCTCAATCAATACCCTCCCATACAATTTACCAGGAATACTCAACAAACTTATTCCTCTGTAATTTGAGCACTCACTTTTATCCCCTTTGCCTTTATACAATGGCACTATGCACGCATTCCGCCAATCCTCAGGCACCTCACCATGAGTCATACATACATTAAATAACCTTACCAACCCGTCAACAATACAGTCATACCGTTTTTAAATAAATTCCACTGCAATACCATCCAAACCGGCTGCCTTGCCGGCTTTCATCTTCCGCAAAGCTTTTACTACCTCTTCTCAGTTTACCAAATCATTTTCCCTAACCCTCTCACTTTGCACACCACCTCGACCAAAACACCCTATATCTGCCACTCTATCATCAAACACATTCGACAAACCTTCAAAATACTCACTCCATCTCCTCACATCACCACTACTTGTTATCACCTCCCCATTTGCGCCCTTCACTGAAGTTCCCATTTGCTCCCTTGTCTTACGCACATCATTTACCTCCTTCCAGAACATCATTTTATTCTACCTAAAATTTAATGATACTCTCTCACCCCAACTCTCATTTGCCCTCTTTTTCACCTCACCCTATATATATATATATATATATATATATATATATATATATATATATATATATATATATATATATATATATATATATATATATATATATATATATATATATATACATACATATATATATATATATATATATATATATATATATATATATATACATATATATATATATATATATATATATATATATATATATATATATATATGTATATATATATATATATATATATATATATATATATATATATATATATATATATATATATATATCATATGCGAGGGTATTGATTGAAAGGGTGAGGGCATGTACAGAGCATCAGATTGGGGAAGAGCAGTGTGGTTTCAGAAGTGGTAGAGGATGTGTGGATCAGGTGTTTGCTTTGAAGAATGTATGTGAGAAATACTAAGAAAAGCCAATGGATTTGTATGTAGCATTTATGGATCTGGAGAAGGCATATGATAGAGTTGATGGAGATGCTCTGTGGAAGGTATTAAGAATATATGGTGTGGGAGGCAAGTTGTTAGAAGCAGTGAAAAGTTTTTATCGAGGATGGAAGGCATGTGTACGTGTAGGAAGAGAGGAAAGTGATTGGTTCTCAGTGAATGTAGGTTTACGGCAGGGGTGTGTAATGTCTCCATGGTTGTTTAATTTGTTTATGGATGGGGTTGTTAAGGAGGTGAATGCAAGAGTTTTGGAAGGAGGGGCAAGTATGAAGTCTGTTGTGGATGAGAGAGCTTGGGAAGTGAGTCAGTTGTTGTTCGCTGATGATACAGCGCTGGTGGCTGATTCATGTGAGAAACTGCAGAAGCTGGTGACTGAGTTTGGTAAAGTGTGTGAAAGAAGAAAGTTAAGAGTAAATGTGAATAAGAGCAAGGTTATTAGGTACAGTAGGGTTGAGGGTCAAGTCAATTGAGAGGTAAGTTTGAATGGAGAAAAACTGGAGGAAGTAAAGTGTTTTAGGTATCTGGGAGTGGATCTGGCAGCGGATGGAACCATGGAAGCAGAAGTGGATCATAGGGTGGGGGAGGGGGCGAAAATCCTGGGAGCCTTGAAGAATGTGTGGAAGTCAAGAACATTATCTCGGAAAGCAAAAATGGGTATGTTTGAAGGAATAGTGGTTCCAACAATGTTGTATGGTTGCGAGGCGTGGGCTATGGATAGAGTTGTGCGCAGGAGGGTGGATGTGCTGGAAATGAGATGTTTGAGGACAATGTGTGGTGTGAGGTGGTTTGATCGAGTATGTAACGTAAGGGTAAGAGAGATGTGTGGAAATAAAAAGAGCGTGGTTGAGAGAGCAGAAGAGGGTATTTTGAAATGGTTTGGGCACATGGAGAGAATGAGTGAGGAAAGATTGACCAAGAGGATATATGTGTCGGAGGTGGAGGGAACGAGGAGAAGTAGGAGACCAAATTGGAGGATGAAAGATGGAGTGAAAAAGATTTTGTGTGATCGGGGCCTGAACATGCAGGAGGGTGAAAGGAGGGCAAGGAATAGAGTGAATTGGATCGATGTGGTATACCGGGGTTGACATGCTGTCAGTGGATTGAATCAGGGCATGTGAAGCGTCTGGGGTGAACCATGGAAAGCTGTGTAGGAATGTATATTTGCGTGTTTGGACGTGTATGTATATATATGTGTATGGGGGTGGGTTGGGCCATTTCTTTCGTCTGTTTCCTTGCACTACCTCGCAAACCCGGGAGACATAGACAGAGCAAAAAAAAAAAGAAAAAAAAAAAATATATATATATATATATATATATATATATATATATATATATATATATATATATATATATATATATATATTTTATTTTATTTTTTATTTTGCTTTCTCGCTGTCTCCTGCGTTTGCGAGGTAGCGCAAGGAAACAGACGGAAGAAATGGATCAACCCACCCCCATACACATGTATATACACACACGTCCACACGCGCAAATATACATACCTATACATCTCAATGTACACATATATACACACACAGTCACATACATATATACCCATGCACACAACTCACACTGTCTGCCTTTATTCATTCCCATTGCTACCTCGCCACACATGGAATACCATCCCCCTCCCCCCTCATGTGTGCGGGGTAGCGCTAGGAAAAGAAAAAAAAGGCCTCATTCGTTCACACTCAGTCTCTAGCTGACATGCAATAATGCCCGAAACCACAGCTCCCTTTCCACATCCAGGCCCCACACAGCTTTCCATGGTTTACTCCAGACGCTTCACGTGCCCTGATTCAATCCACTGACATATTGTCCTCAAACATCTCATTTCCAGCACATCCACCCTCCTGCGCACAACTCTATCCACAGCCCACGCCTCGCAACCATACAACATTGTTGGAACCACTATTCCTTCAAACATACCCATTTTTGCTTTCTGTGATAATGTTCTCGACTTCCAAACATTCTTCAAGGCTCTCAGAATTATCGCCCCCTCCCCCCACCTGGAGACAAGAAATTATGAAGATAATTATTGGCTCTGTTGGAGAAGACAAGGTCAGGTCTGCCTTTTCCTCCTTGGCCAGTGAAGACGGTGTGGAGGTAAGGACCTAGGAAGTTAAGACGTTTGTAAGAGTATAAAGCGAATAAGTCATCACCATGAGAATTGTTTCTGCTGTGGTGGAAGGTTCTGTGTTGGGCGTTGAGGTTAGCTAGAAGGTAGACTGGGATATGTGTGTGATTGAATACCGTGTAGGGATCATGGAGTGGAATGGTAGTGTTGGGTCCAGAGTATGTAGTGCAGAAGATAATGAAGCAATATATTGTATCTATCTTAACTGCTAGAAAGTATTCAAATTGCCATGAGATGGCGAGGTAATCGTGTTCGATGGTGTTGCGTATGAGAATGGCGACTCCCTCGTGTCTACTGTCTGGAGACTGTCGTGATGTATACCCGTAATGTCTAATTTTGTATCCGTTGGTGATACATGTGATGTTAAGTATCACAGCATCGGGTCTCTTCCCTTCGAGGAGAGTGGCAATCAGATGACGGCCATTGTGATGGCTGCGCACGTTAAACTGTTAGATTTTTAGCATTTTACGACTTATGGAAGTTTATTGGCCTTCTGTGTCTGTTGTCGATGAAGGCCGTTGACTAATCGTTTGAGAGTTTCACTTGTATCATGTTTCTAGTCTTGGGTCGGGATATATCTGGTGATGGGTCAGGAGAGGGGAGAGGGTGATTGTCGACAATTTGAAGGTCAAGGTTAACCGTTGGTGGGTTGTCTGGTGTGTCGGCAAGGTCATGTGCTGGGGCTCCTGTGGGAGGGTTAGGCGGAGGACGGAGGGAGGGGGAAGGGGGAGGGGGAGGGTGGAGGGGGGATTGGTGAGTGGAGGTTCAGGTGGAACTGTCGTGGTGGTGGAAGTTGGGACGGTGGGGGTGGGAGAGGAATCGGTATTTGGAGAGACAGTAGGATTGTTGGTGTTGGGTTGGGGGGTTGTGGATGGAGTTGTGTTAGGGGGTGCGGAGGGGGTATTGGAAGTTGGGGGGGGTAACAGGTTGAGTAGTTGGGGGAGAGTTGGAAGTGTTACTGGGGGTATCCTGGGATATGTTTTCGTTAGGATACAGGGTGGCGGACGACACAGGGATCGGGGAGGGATCGTTGTTGGCGGGGGAGCTAAGAAGTTCAGGTGGAGCTCGTACATTGGTTAGGCTGTTTTGAGCAGGAAGCAATTTGAAGATTCTGATGAATTCCGATTCATCTTCCCCGCTCAGGAACAACGCTTTTAGGTAGCACTCATGCATCCTACCTTGTAGGGTGAGGAGGTCTGAAGAATTAGTAGTTGGGATAGGAGAAGCTTGGGTGGCAGGGGGAGGAGCAGCAGCAGCAACTGTTGTGTAGAGGTGAGGGTTTGTGGAAGGAGGTGAGTTGGATTTTTGTGCCTGACGCACTGCGCGGAGTTGCTCCTTCTTACGTGGGCACAGCCCAGATACAGCGACGTGTTCACCTTTACAGTTGACACACTTCGCTGCCTGAGCCTTGCACTCACGAAAACCATGACCAGTTTCCGCGCATTGACTACAGGTTTGGTGGGGTTCTTTACAGTTCTTAGTCTCATGTCGGTATTTCAGACATTTGAGACATTATTGTATGTCGAGATATTCATCTTTCTTCAGGGATTTTGCAGGCACAGAGATCAAGGGGAACAGGACTCCCTGGGAGAGCAGGCGATCGGCCTCGGTCGGGTTTGAACATTGTATCTTTATTGATCTGGAGTTATTCGGTTTATAGACATTGATGACATTAACGTCATTGTTTTCACCATTGATGGCTTCAACAATCTCCGAAGGGCTGAGGGACAAGATAGATGCATCAACATTGTAGGCAATAATAGTACATCTAGCTTGAAGGGGGCAGCGGTCCTGAACGATTCGGTAGTTTTTTTAGCTAGTTCATCAAGGAGAGGCTTAGATAGGATTCTGTCTAAATGACTATCTATGCCCAAGCAAATCTTAAACTGGTATTTGTTCGAAGGGAGTTGAATGACCCTAGTAGGACGGATCTCAGTGGTCTTAAAGACGATGGACGAGTTCGAACGTTTAAGGAGGGAGACAATCAGTTATGAGGGATTTTAGACGTATGTCGGGCGGCATGTTGGTGGCATCAGTGTCCTAGTGCGAGAAAACGTGAGTGAGGGAGGCTCGACGGTCCAAGGTAGGGGAGAGGTAAGAGATAGTGTGAGGGTCTCCACCCCGTCAGGTGAGAACAGGTCCACTCCAGCCTCCACTCCTCAGGAAAATGAGTTTTCCAGAATGGGGTGGGGAAGCTGGGGTAGAGATTGCTCAAGCCAAACGGTCGAGAGATGGATGATGGATGATAAAAGATAAAAAATAAAAAAGGGATGTGAAGATGGACTGGAGGCAACGCGTGGGTGTGGGGAGCAGCGAGGGTGGTGAGGGAACAGCCTGCCGGCGTCGTCACCGTAACGGTCTCCCGCGGGAAGGACCAACGCGGGAGGCAACGTTACAATCCACTTCTTTCTTAGGTCTTCTCTCTTCTCTCTTCTGTCTTCTTTCTTCTTTCTTCTCTCTTCTGTCTTCTTTCTTCTCTCTTCTGTCTTCTCTCTTCTATCTTCTGTCTTCTTTCTTCTGTCTTCTGTCTTCTGTCTTCCCTCTTCTGTCTTCTTTCTTCTCTCTTCTGTCTTCTCTCTTCTATCTTCTGTCTTCTTTCTTCTCTCTTCTCTCTTCTTTCTTCTCTCTTCTGTCTTCTGTCTTCCCTCTTCTGTCTTCTTTCTTCTCTCTTCTGTCTTCTCTCTTCTATCTTCTGTCTTCTTTCTTCTCTCTTCTCTCTTCTTTCTTCTGTCTTCTCTCTTCTTTCTTCTGTCTTCGTTGGATCTGGCGGTTAATCCTCCATCAACCACGTGGTTAACACGTGGCCGAGACAGGAGCAGCAAGAACCTTCTCGAATGGCTAGAAAAGATGATGTATACGTAGGAACATTCTTATATATACCGGGTCAGATGGACGTAAAAGTAGCAGTTGCACCTTCTGTGCCTATCATCGTGTGCTTTTGTGAAATGTGCATTTTTCTTTGTATGTATCTTATGGAACATAGACAACACAGCAAGCTCTATCTTATGACACCATTATATTTTACTTTTTTCCATATATACATAGAGATAATTGTATAAAATTGCCTTTCAACCTTCATCTGGATCAAGTGAGGCAGGGTGGGCGGAGCTTATGGCTTTCCTTCAGCCAATAGGGAGGGAGTTTGTGTCTGCCAGTGCATAAAACGCGCTCGCACCACCGAAGACGACATTACCAAATTACTGATGCTTAACCTAAACAATACATAGGAATTTCACCCTTACAACTTATCAAACTATATCAAATGCAGCCCTCTCATTGGTAGATCATTGTCAACCAATGGCAAGCACGTATATCACTATACATAGGCCCGTTATACCCTTATTCAAACCTCCCGTCTACAAAAAAGGACTTTAACACGCCTTCCTTTCCACGCTCAACACACCCACCCACTACTACCACAAACATATACTCCCATTACTTGTATACTTTATTTACTTATAATTTCTCGTTGTATCCCGCGTTAGCGAGGCAGCGAAAGGAATCACACGAAAGAAAGGGCCAACCCTCCCACATACACATGTATACACATACACGTGCAGAAACGCCCATATACATACCTATGCATTTCAACCTATACATATTCATACATACACATACATATATATATGTATGTGTATGTATGTGTATATATATATGTATGTGTATATATATATATATATATATATATATATATATATATATATATATATATATATATATATATATATATATATATACATACATATATATATATATGTATATATATATATATATATATATATATATATATATATATATATATATATATATATATATATATATATATATATTTTGTATACTTTGTCGCTGTCTCCCGCGTTTGCGAGGTAGCGCAAGGAAACAGACGAAAGAAATGGCCCAACCCCCCCCCATACACATGTACATACACACGTCCACACACGCAAATATACATACCTACACAGCTTTCCATGGTTTACCCCAGACGCTTCACATGCCTTGATTCAATCCACTGACAGCACGTCAACCCCTGTATACTACATCGCACCAATTCACTCTATTCCTTGCCCTCCTTTCACCCTCCTGCATGTTCAGGCCCCGACCACACAAAATCTTTTTCACTCCATCTTTCCACCTCCAATTTGGTCTCCCTCTTCTCCTCGTTCCCTCCACCTCCGACACATATATCCTCTTGGTCAATCTTTCCTCACTCATTCTCTCCATGTGCCCAAACCATTTCAAAACACCCTCTTCTGCTCTCTCAACCACGCTCTTTTTATTTCCACACATCTCTCTTACCCTTACGTTACTTACTCGATCAAACCACCTCACACCACACATTGTCCTCAAACATCTCATTTCCAGCACATCCATCCTCCTGCGCACAACTCTATCCATAGCCCACGCCTCGCAACCATACAACATTGTTGGAACCACTATTCCTTCAAACATACCCATTTTTGCTTTCCGAGATAATGTTCTCGACTTCCACACATTCTTCAAGGCTCCCAGAATTTTCGCCCCCTCCCCCACCCTATGAGCCACTTCCGCTTCCATGGTTCCATCCGCTACCAGATCCACTCCCAGATATCTAAAACACTTCACTTCCTCCAGTTTTTCTCCATTCAAACTCACCTCCCAATTGACTTGACCCTCAACCCTACTGTACCTAATAACCTTGCTCTTATTCACATTTACTCTTAACTTTCTTCTTCCACACACTTTACCAAACTCAGTCACCAGCTTCTGCAGTTTCTCACATGAATCAGCCACCAGCGCTGTATCATCAGCGAACAACAACTGACTCACTTCCCAAGCTCTCTCATCCCCAACAGACTTCATACTTGCCCCTCTTTCCAAAACTCTTGCATTTACCTCCATAACAACCCCATCCATAAACAAATTAAACAACCATGGAGACATCACACACCCCTGCCACAAACCTACATTCACTGAGAACCAATCACTTTCCTCTCTTCCTACACGTACACATGCCTTACATCCTCGATAAAAACTTTTCACTGCTTCTAACAACTTTCCTCCCACACCATATATTCTTAATACCTTCCACAGAGCATCTCTATCAACTCTATCATATGCCTTCTCCAGATCCATAAATGCTACATACAAATCCATTTGCTTTTCTAAGTATTTCTCACATACATTCTTCAAAGCAAACACCTGATCCACACATCCTCTACCACTTCTGAAACCACACTGCTCTTCCCCAATCTGATGTTCTGTACATGCCTTCACCCTCTCAATCAATACCTTCCCATATGATTTACCAGGAACACTCAACAAACTTATACCTCTGTAATTTGAGCACTCACTCTTATCCCCTTTGCCTTTGTACAATGGCACTATGCACGCATTCCGCCAATCCTCAGGCACCTCACCATGAGTTATACATACATTAAATAACCTTACCAACCAGTCAACAATACAGTCACCCCCTTTTTTAATAAATTCCACTGCAATACCATCCAAACCTGCTGCTTTGCCGGCTTTCATCTTCCGCAAAGCTTTTACTACCTCTTCTCTGTTTACCAAATCATTTTCCCTAACGCTCTCACTTTGCACACCACCTCGACCAAAACACCCTATATCTGCCACTCTAACACATTCAACAAACCTTCAAAATACTCACTCCATCTCCTCCTCACATCACCACTACTTGTTATCACCTCCCCATTTGCGCCCTTCACTGAAGTTCCCATTTGCTCCCTTGTCTTACGCACTTTATTCACCTCCTTCTAGAACATCTTTTTATTCTCCCTAAGATTTAATGATACTCTCTCACCCCAACTCTCATTTGCCCTTTTTTTCACCTCTTGCACCTTTCTCTTGACCTCCTGTCTCTTTCTTTTATACATCTCCCACTCAATTGCATTTTTTCCCGGCAAAAATCGTCCAAAGGCCTCACTCTTCTCTTTCACTAATACTCTTACTTCTTCATCACACCACTCACTACCCTTTCTAATCAACCCACCTCCCACTCTTCTCATGCCACAAGCATCTTTTGCGCAATCCATCACTGATTCCCTAAATACATCCCATTCCTCCCCCACTCCCCTTACTTCCATTGTTCTCACCTTTTTCCATTCTGTACACAGTCTCTCCTGGTACTTCCTCACACAGGTCTCCTTCCCAAGCTCACTTACTCTCACCACACCTCTTCACCCCAACATTCACTCTTCTTTTCTGAAAACCCATACAAATCTTCACCTTAGCCTCCACAAGAAAATGATCAGACATCCCTCCAGTTGCACCTCTCAGCACATTAACATCCAAAAGTCTCTCTTTCGCACGCCTGTCAATTAACACGTAATCCAATAACGCTCTCTGGCCATCTCTCCTACTTACATAAGTATACTTATGTATATCTCGCTTTTTAAACCAGGTATTCCCAATCATCAGTCCTTTTTCAGCACATAAATCTACAAGCTCTTCACCATTTCCATTTACAACACTGAACACCCCATGTATACCAATTATTCCCTCAACTGCCACATTACTCACCTTTGCATTCAAATCACCCATCACTATAACTCGGTCTCGTGCATCAAAACCACTAACACACTCATTCAGCTGCTCCCAAAACACTTGCCTCTCATGATCTTTCTTCTCATGCCCAGGTGCATATGCACCAATAATCACCCACCTCTCTCCATCAACTTTCAGTTTTACCCATATTAATCGAGAATTTACTTTCTTACATTCTATCACATACTCCCACAACTCCTGTTTCAGGAGTATTGCTACTCCTTCCGTTGCTCTTGTCCTCTCACTAACCCCTGACTTTATTCCCCAGACATTCCCAAACCACTCTTCCCCTTTACCCTTGAGCTTCGTTTCACTCAAAGCCAAAACATCCAGGTTCCTTTCCTCAAACATACTACCTATCTCTCCTTTTTTCACATCTTGGTTACATCCACACACATTTAGGCACCCCACTCTGAGCCTTCGAGGAGGATGAGCACTCCCCGTATGACTCCTTCTTCTGTTTCCCATTTTAGAAAGTTAATACAAGGAGGGGAGGTTTTCTGGCCCCCCGCTCCCGTCCCCTCTAGTCGCTTTCTACGACACGCGAGGAATACGTGGGAAGTATTCTTTCACCTCTATCCCCAGGGATAATATACACATATATATACATATACACATACACACACATACACATACATACGCACATATACACACACACACACATACATATATATACATATGAAAAATGTAAGAAACAATACTTTATATAATGTAAGAAACAATACTTTATATATATCTTCCTTTTCTTTCATACTATTCGCCATTTCCCACGTTACCAAGGTAGCGTTAAGAACAGAGGACTAGGCCTTTGAGGGAATATCCTCACCTGGCCCCCTTCTCTGTTCCTTCCTTTGGAAAATTTAAAAAAAAACGAGAGGGGAGAATTTCCAGCCCCCGCTCCCTTCCCCTTCAGTCACCTACGACACGCAGGGAATACGTAGGAAGTATTCTTTCTCCCCTATCCCCAGGGATAATATATATATATATATATATATATATATATATATATATATATATATATATATATATATATATATATATTTTTTTTTTTTATACTTTGTCGCTGTCTCCCGCGTTTGCGAGGTAGCGCAAGGAAACGAAAGAAATGGCCCAACCCCCCCCCCCCATACACATGTATATACATACGTCCACACACACAAATATACATACCTACACAGCTTTCCATGGTTTACCCCAGACGCTTCACATGCCCTGATTCAATCCACCGACAGCACGTCAACCCCGGTATACCACATTGCTCCAACTCACTCTATTCCTTGCCCTCCTTTCACCCTCCTGCATGTTCAGGCCCCGATCACACAAAATCTTTTTCACTCCATCTTTCCACCTCCAATTTGGTCTCCCTCTTCTCCTTGCTCCCTCCACCTCCGACACATATATCCTCTTGGTCAATCTTTCCTCACTCATCCTCTCCATGTGCCCAAACCACTTCAAAACACCCTCTTCTGCTCTCTCAACCACGCTCTTTTTATTTCCATACATCTCTCTTACCCTTACGTTACTTACTCGATCAAACCACCTCACACCACACATTGTCCTCAAACATCTCATTTCCAGCACATCCATCCTCCTGCGCACAACTCTATCCATAGCCCACGCCTCGCAACCATGCAACATTGTTGGAACCACTATTCCTTCAAACATACCCATTTTAAATAATAAAATATATATATATATACATATATATATATATATATATATATATATATATATATATATATATATATATATATATATATATATATATATATATATATATATATAAAGAGAGAGAGAGAGAGAGAGAGAGAGAGAGAGAGAGAGAGAGAGAGAGAGAGAGAGAGAGAGAGAGAGAGAAATATACTCATAAAATGAAAAAACTCCATCTCTACGGAGACACACGTAAAACCATATATTCATCGAAAGATATATGTACAAATCTCAAGAAAATACTGTTCATTTCTCCCTATCTGTCTCTTGAAAGCCTTCGATCATGAAAATGATGGGGCTTTAATGGGCCTTCCTTCCTTCCTTTCTACGCTGAAGACACCCAACCACCCACCATCTCCACAAACAAACACTCCCATTACTTGTAACTTATATATATATATATATATATATATATATATATATATATATATATATATATATATATATATATCATACAAACTTCCAACAGCTAGGATCGAGCCCGTGAGCCCTGTGCAACTGGCGGTAGCGCTACCACTCGACTATGATCACAACCTAGCGGTCGCGCTCCCGAATGTTGCATAGGGGTCCCGAGTTCGATCCTGGCTGTTGGAGGTTTGTATGTTCTATGAAGGCGCGCATTCATATGCGCTTTGTTTCTATATATGTATATATATATATATATATATATATATATATATATATATATATATATATATATATATATATATATATATATATATATATATATATATATATATAAATATATATATATATATATATATATATATATATATATATAAATATATAAATATATATATATATATATATATATATATATATATATATATATATATATATATATATATATATATATATATATATATATATATATATATATATATATATATCTTTTCTTTCATACTATTCGCCATTTCCCGCATTAGCGAGGTAGCGTTGAGAACAGAGGACTGGGCCCTTGAGGGAATATCCTCACCTGGGCCCCTTCTCTGTTCCCTTTTTTGGAAAAAAAAAAAAAAAAAAATATATATATATATATATATATATATATATATATATATATATATATATATATATATATATATATTATCCCTGGGGATAGGGGAGAAAGAATACTTCCCACGTATTCCCTGCGTGTCGTAGAAGGCGACTAAAAGGGGAGGGAGCGGGTGGCTGGAAATCCTCCCCTCTCGTTTTTTTTTGATTTTCCAAAAGAAGGAACAGAGAAGGGGGCCAGGTGAGTAAATCCCTCTAAGGCCCAGTCCTCTGTTCTTAGCGCTACCTCGCAAACGCGTAAAATGGCGAATAGTATTAAAAAAAAAAATATATATATATATATATATATATATATATATATATATATATATATATATATATATATATATATATATATATATACAAAGGTATGGACATAGGAAAAATTCCATTCCTACAGAGACATGCGTAAAAAAACATTTATGGGAAAGGATATTTACAAATCTCAAGAAAATACTCTTCATTTGTGTCTATGTTTCTCTCTTGAAGACCTTCTCACTGGATAAAAAGGTTCTTTAACAGGCTTTTCTTTGTACGCTTAAGACACCTACCATCTCCACCAACACTGAGCCCCATTTCCTATAAACTTTATACATATATATATATATATATATATATATATATATATATATATATATATATATATATATATATATATATATATATATATATATATATATATATATATATATTATTACGAACTCAATACTTATTCGAGCAAGGTCACCAGTAACATATATATGTTACAAATACTATACTGATCCTTGTCTTTGCAAGGACGTTAGATTTGTTATGTTGCACAACTCAGGATAACGCTATCTTAACGTTATGGGACTAAAACAAACACCAAGGTTAGAATTACTTATAATGAAAGAATTCAAATGTACAAGGAGAACGCATAAATCTGGCATGAATTATTTACGTTAACACTGAACATGAGTTTAACATTGAACATGAGTTAACATTCCAGATAAGATTTCAAGCCAGATCTCTTTCCTTTATGGCAATTTGTTCAATAACATTACACTTAGACCTGACGTGACACAGTAAACATCATCGTTACACTTAGCTAAACCTGACGTGACACAGTAAACATCTTACAAACTAGGGCAGCGGTGGCTACGGGGTTCGAGACAGGGAAAGCCTACATTACCTTGCTGGGCTCGGAACTGCTGAAGGAATCGACTCCCAGACGATCGTCTGAGCCTTTTATCTGAAGGACCAGCAAGGCAGGAACAGCTAGCCACGCCTTGACCCGCCACCTATGGCTACGATAGGTCAGAATGACACAATTTTGCCCTTGATAGGTCAAAAGACTGAACGTCACACCCTCATCTTGACGTGATTGGCTGAAGGAGGGCTAAGGTTCGGCCCACATATGGCGTGAATTCAAACTCCTTTGTTCCTTTGTTCACGACAGCAACGAACGTACGGGATGACATACCCCGCAGCTGGACGCCTTGACCTGACGCCGTTGATAAGGGTTCGGGTGCTGGAGGACTGGTCAACATCTGCTTCAACACAGAATTACTAAGACAAATAACACGGTCAGGGAAGTGAGATCCGAGCCGTTAGCAACAACACCCTACACAAAGGTACACCGTACACAAACAAACACCATACATATACATACGAACATGTGGGCACACACCATGTTCGTAACACCCCCCTCCTTAAAGGAGAAAATTCCTGGAAGAGGAATTTTCTCACGTTAAGAGCGAGATGTACAATCAGCTAACACATTATATGCGCAATCAATATGGTGAATATCTAAATTATACTCTTGAAGAAACAAGGCCCACCTATTTAATTTCTGACTCCGATCCCGTAACTTAACATTTTGAAAGGGGTTGGCAGTCAGTACACGCAGAAAGTGTTATAATACAAATAACAGACAAAGGTTCCTTCTCCATGTTTGGGCTCAACCTTCTCTCTGTCCTCCTGCATAAGGACCTCACCAGCGTCTACATCGCTGGCATTCACAGCTTATCTGGTTGGAGCCTGCAAAATATAACAGTCAAAAGTAGTTTTCTTAACTGATGGGAGAGGCTTCTCACACTGCTCATTCCACATAGATCTGACATCTTTCTTCAATAAATCTGTCAAGGGGGTTTATGAGAGGGGGTTGCAACTGCGAGAAAAGTTACTAATAAACATTCTGTAATACCCAACTATACCCATAAAACGTCTCAGTTCTCTCCGAGATCGGAGGCATTCATCTACGGGCTAATACTTGGACCCTTACGGTCGGTGGAAGGAGGGGACTGACAAACCTCTGGCAAAATTCTGTGTGTGTCGACAGGAGGGCACACCTTTTTACCCGTCACTTCCCAGGCAGGTGCTAAAGCTTCTCCTACGTCCACATCATGGCTTCAACCCTCACCGACTGACAGCAAGGCGAACCTCTGCACACGTTGTTTCGCTTCCCACTTCATGTTCGAGCCTCCGTCTTCCCGGGTCTCCGAGGCACTCGCAGCTACGTCGTCAACTTTCGTCACACACGGCTTTCCCAAGCACCGCTAGACGTAGGATGATGCAGACTAGCACCTTCGGTTCAAAGGGGGAGGTCTCTACTGAGATATGGTTTAAGCATGTTGACATGGCTTATTATCCGACATCTGCGCCTACCGAGGGTAGACACAAGATAATTTGAGTCTCCCACGCTCCGGAGAAAGGTGTAAGGACCCTGAAAACGGACAGCCAAGGGTTCACCTGGCTGCTGTAGTAGAAGCCACACTTCGTCGCCTGTCCCTACACTTCTAAATCGAGACCGTCTGTCAGGCCACCTCGTCCTTCATTCCCGACTCTCTCTTGAATGGGCTCGAGACAAATCCTCAGTCTCACCCGCTGATTCGTACGGACTCGAAACCAGCACAGGAGGTATCACACAGCTACTCCTTACTAATTTCATCCTCAGAAGGCGTCCTCAAATCCTGAGTCTCTCTTGAATGGGCGCGAGACAAATCCTCAGTCTCACCCACTGAATCTCGTACGGACTCGAAACTAGCACAGGAGGTGTCACACAGCTTCTTCTCACTAATTTCATCCTCAGAAGACGTCCTCAAATCCTCCGTCACAACGGAGTCTACACCAGGGGAGAGGGTATCACACAGCTTCCTCTCGCTGGTCTCACTCTCAAGAAAAGTGTAACAGTGGCCAGAGGAGGTTCTTGGCAATGGGCCCACAATGTCAACTATAACTCGGTCAAACGGACCTTCAAATGGGGGAATAGGAACTCGCCCGTCTCTACATTTCTGAATCGAGACCGTCTGAATAGGCTTTCCCAACACTGAGCGACATCACGGCAGACACCAGGCCAATATACATTCCGCCACACTCGGTCCAGGGTCTTCCTTACCCTAAAATGACCGGCAAAGCTTGAGTCATGCGCAAGCTTCAAAATCTCCCTCCTGTAGGGACGCGGCACTAACACCTGGTGAACTGCCTGCCGCTCCTCATCTTCCCCATTACATGACACTGAACACCACCTCCTCAGGTCTCACTCTCAGGGAGAGTCTTCACTCCCTGCGTTTCAACGGCTATGTTCTCAGGCACGCGGCCTGCCGTGCCAGCTGTCCTGGACCTGGCACCATCGTTGTTGTAGACCTATCTCTGGTACCTCTTCATCAAGCTGCACTGCCTCCTTGGACTCCAACGGGCCCGTAGGCAACACCGGCACTGGGTTCATCTTCCCACCCGCTAGGTCGCTGCATAACACAAAGTCCATGTCTAAGACAGGCAATTTATCTACAATCTCTACAAGGTCATGGCCCGTGAAGAAATCTATTTCTACTCTCACATCGACTAGTGGAGCTTCCTTGGGACCCGACAGTCCATCTAGCAAGACTCGGTCTCCAAACTCTTCTCACGGCACCAAGCCATCCAACATCATGGACTGTAACGCACCAGAATCCCGTAATACGGTCACTTTTCGTCGTACACCACATTAACAAACATGGCCCTCTAACAGGAACGCATGTAGTTCCCACAGAACAGATCCTATAATAAGGACGGAGTAATCAACAGTCTCGTAACCCCTTACTTTCCTAAGAGCAGAAATAGCCTCACCTACTTTACTAAATGGCCCTAAAATTAAGAAGAGACTCACGGGCCTACATTTAAAATTAAAAAGAAAGTAGAGTCTCTGGATTCCTTCTCCCGAGCCCAGCAATCCTTCACCTGGTGCCCAGTCTTGCCACAATAAAAAGCAAATCTTAGCTCTGAGTATATCCCTTGGCTTTTATGAGTTACCGGCAAGGTAGCAGATTCAGGTGGGATTACATTATTACCGGACTTTCCTTTGCCATCTGAACCCTTCGAACGTCTCTCCGTGCCAAGTTTGGAGCGTAGCCACTGCGTGCATAAATCGCCCTTTTTGCAAAAATACTTGACATAAATCTGACCAGGTCTAAGCATTCAGCACTGCCTGTTTCACGACCTCAATCATTACACTGGTCAACGTCAGCACTGGTCAACGACATGATTAACGAATCAAGGAAGGAGATTCCGTTAAGGCAAGAAATATCCTGGCGAGGTCGCTAATTTATATGTTACGAACTCAATACTTATTCGAACAAGGTCGCCAGTAACATATATATGTTACAAATACTATACTGATCCTTGTCTTTGCAAGGACGTTAGATTTATGTTGCACAACTCAGGATAACGCTATCTTAACGTTATGGGACTAAAACAAACACCAAGGTTAGAATTACTTATAATGAAAGAATTCAAATGTACAAGGTGAACACATAAATCAGGCATGAATCATTTACGTTAACACTGAACATGAGTTTAACATTGAACATGAGTTAACTTTCCAGAGAACATTTCAAGCCAGGAGATCTCTTTCCTTTATGACAATTTGTTCAATAACATTACACTTAGTTAGACCTGACGTGACACAGTAAACATCATCGTTAAACTTAGCTAAACCTGATGTGACACAGTAAACATCATTCGTTAAACTTAGCTAAACCTGACGTAACACTGTAAACATCATCGTTACACTTAGCTAAACCTGACGTGACACAGTAAACATCTTACAAACTAGGGTAGCGGTGGCTACGGGGTTCGAGACAGGGAGAGCCTACATTACCTTGCGGGGCTCGGGACTGCTGAAGGAATCGACTCCCAGACGATCATCTGGGCCTTTTATTTGAAGGACCAGCAAGGCAGGAACAGCTAGCCATGCCTTGATCCGCCACCTATGGCTACGATAGGTCAGAATGACACAATTGCCCTTGATAGGTCAAAGGACTGAATGTCACGCCCTCATCTTGACGTGATTGGCTGAAGAAGGCCTAAGGTCCGGCCCACATATGGCGTGAATTCAAACTCCTTTGTTCCTTTGTTCACGACAGCAACGAACGTACGGGATGACATACCCCGCAGCTGGCCCCCACGCCTTGACCTGACGCCGTTGATAAGGGTTCAGGTGCTGGAGGACTGGTCAACATCTGCTTCAACACAAAATTACTAAGACAAATAACACGGTCAGGGAAGTGAGGTCCGAGCCGTTAGCAACAACACCCTACACAAAGGTACACTATACACAAAGATGGTTACCCTAGCTTTAGAATGAATTATTTGATTTGATTGTTTGTAGTTTATTTTTGCTTATTAAGATGTTATTTTCAACATCACTGGAGTTTGTCAAAGTCAAACGCCATCTTCACTACATCATCATAATCATTTTGAATATCAATGGATTTTCTGTGGTTTAAGGTTATTTTCAATACATCTTCACAGTCACCTTGTTTTCATCATCAATGTCGTTTATCTTGGTCAAAGACTATCTTCACTACATCCTTATACTTATCTAATTTTCAATATCATTGGCCTCTCTCTTGATAAAAGTCATCTTCACTACATCCCCATAATCATCATACTTTCACTACATCCCCATAATCATCATACTTTCAATATCACTAGCGTATTTTTTGGCCAAAGGTCATCTTTACTACATCATTTTTGAAAGTCACTTTCAACAGCACTGAACATTTTATCTTAAGGAAAATCTATCTACACTATATCCTCACAGTCATCTCGTTTTCAATATCAGTGGCCTTTATCTTGGTCAAGGCCATCTTCACTACATCCTCATGAATATCTTACTTTGGACATTTCTTGCCTTTATGTATATATATTAATATATAAACTACATTGCAACTTACATTAAATAGAATCATCTAACTTCTCTATATTAACTTTACTATATTTAAATATAAACAAGGTCTAACCGAGGTTACTTGGTTGAGCAAGACGTGAGAATATCATCAAATGGGCCTCCAGCCCTGGGTTGAAATTGTCGTTCTGACGTATTTCGAGTTCAGTGCTGATACAGGACCATTGATTAAAGGACTATCTTGTTAGTCTGTGTAACTTCGCCTGACCCAGTCCACGTCTTCAATGGCTTTCTGTTACTACAAACGGGATTACAAAGGAAAGGCTTCCTTTGTTAGTTTCATGAATACCTTCGTTCAAATGAAGGGAAAGACTATTACTATGAAGCGGTACCTTATCAGCAGGAAAGAGCTGCAGCAACGGTATGAAAGTTACTGCAAGATACATAACGAGCCCGTGGCTTCCAACGTAAACATCGGCCGCCATTTGGGTTCCCTCGGCATCATGTGTGACACCAAGATTGGACCCGTTGGGAAACAGGAACGATACTATTCTGGTATCATGTGGCTCGATGGCGCAGGATCACCGGTTGAAATGCAAAGAAAATGGAGAAAGCCGCCCAAACGTATCATGAAGGCCGTGCAAGAGAAGATCGAGAGGAATCGGTTGAGAGACGATATCGCTCACAGTATATTGAAATTTATACCCAAGACTTCCCCTGATCTCCAGACACAGCCAGTCACAGAGACCACCAGCCCCGCTTCCCAGACACAGCAAGTCACAGAGACCACCATCCCCGCTTCCCAGACACAGACAGTCACAGAGACCACCAGCCCCGCTCCCCAGACACAGCCAGTCACAGAGACCACCAGCCCCGCTCTCCAGACACAGCCAGTCACAGAGACCACCAGCCCCGCTCTCCAGACACAGCCAGACACAGAAGCCACCAGCCCCGTCCCCCACACAGAGCCACAAGATCCTGATATTGAGAATACAAATCAATTTCTCGATGATTTTTTGCTTTCACTGGAGAAGAACTGATGAGTTCCTTATAGACAGAACAAAATGTTAAAAAAAGAATCTATATAAGTTCACTTATGGAGTGAGATCTTTGACGGAGCTGTGCTGCCTATAGCACAGCCTACCAAAGGGTGATCTTTGCTGTCGTGCAGTAACCTCATGAGGGCGGAGTCCGGCTACACTTTCTTTACCGAGGAAAAGATCTCTGCACTAATAGACAACTGTCCTAGCAACACTTATATGAGATGAATAGATGGATGCTCTAATGATCGAAAATATACAAGTTTTAGGAGGACTGACAACTATATACATTCGGTTAGCCAATCTTCATATGACTGGGGCTATTCTTCCCTCTGATTGATTCATTTTTCAAGATTAAGGAAAGTTATGATAAAGATATTGTATTGAGTTTCTCCGTTGGCGTCAGGGTAAACACCCATCCCCCCCGAAGCTTGGTTACCTTTCCGTGGTGGGGGGGACTTCATGGATTGGGCAGTAGCAACCATCGTTGGTTGCTTCTGTTCAATCCATGAACGAAAAACCAAGCATCTTGAAAGTAATTGTCGTATAAATTCACTTGATGTCAAAACTGACGCGAAAGCGTTTGTCTCAATTTTGTAAGGTATGCAGTGAGGCGCAGCAGTAACAAGGGAAACGGACAACCAAAACAGCAATCTTGATCATCAGGAGGCTATCCAATGCTCAGAGTAGATAAGGACGATTATTGTATGGCTTCGCTCAGAGGATGAAAATCTTAGCCGTGAAAATCAACAAGTAAAATAACTAGTAGTTAGTGGTAGTGAAGTGGAATTACCGTATTTCTGTGGTCTTAATAGTAAAACGAAACTTTTCGTTTTCTCCATCAATCTAGAGGTGTTGTAGACCACCATCCTTAAGGTTGTAAGGTAATGGTAACTTCAAGTCTATGACCTCGGCAAATTTGTGATGGAAAGTGCTGGAAATGTGGTAATGTATATAATATAAATTATATATAGTTGTATAATAAATGTGTATTAAAATTTTGTCTTCTCTGTTCCCGTTCATTAATTCAAATACAGGTAAGTTTTCTCTCTAACGAGATTGGATAAGCTACGTCCACTCGGCTTGTAAATGTGGTGACTTTCCCTTCATTACCACAATGTTGTGCTGAACTGAAGATGTAGAATTCCGTAGACGAAACTAAGATAGGAAATCAGTCTACATCAAAAATTGAACGTATGCATCTTTAGATGGACATAAAACAAACGGACGGAGGGGCTCAGTGGAGCAAATGGATTTCAATATCACCACTTAAAGTAGGCCTTTCAACTAGTTGTGGCTTTAAAGCAAACTTTTTCTAGCCAAGGTTTAGTTAACACCTAAACTAATCCCCACGACCTTACCTTAAGAAATATTTTCAGAAGGTACTGTCTGAACATATTTCTAAGGTAAGGTCATTTAGGTTTGGTTTAGATGCTACCCTAACCTAGGCTAGAAAAAGTTTCCTTTGCTTCAGAGCCCCAACTACGTAGACGGGCTACTGTTGATATTAAACAGTAACAGAAAGGTGATAAAACTGAGATGAAATGAATAAAAATATAGAACGGGTCAGTTGAAAGTTGAAGTATTTGCTAAACACACAGATCCAAATGCATCCTAAAGTCAATCACTTAAATCACAATGTTGAATATCATTTTAATTGTTGGAACTAGTTACAGGAAGTAAAAATATCAAACTTAAAGGGATGCCATTACAATAACTTAACATACCTGTATAGGATCTCTTAAACTTCTTTTCCCTAAAGCTGAATGGATTTAAGTCATTTAATCTGCTCTCTGAATTTGTGTCTCAGACCAGTAATCATGTTTGGAGATTACCTGAGTAATTTCTCTATTCAATGTCTTCCTTTTCAAATTAGTTGACGACCAAAGCAGTACAATATCCAAGCTGGGATGGCTATGTTTTGGGAAGGCGAGAGGCCATGTTATGCAAGAATGTTAGAAATGGCTTCCATCAGTTTCTACCCTATCTACTCTAAAATTTTGGGTTATTAGAACTTAGAGCTTTATGAGTAAATATTACTGAAAGTTGGTTTAAAGTTGCCTGACCCAACATAACAACACCTTGGTAATGGTGACCTGATAAAGGATACTGAACCTAACCTAACCTATATTAACACCTGACTAGTGATTATATGATCAAGGATGCCTTAGCTATCCTAACTTTAACGTTAAGCTCTATCTCACTTTCCTTAACCTTCATTTTAAGGATAACATCAAAAGGGAAAACACTTTAACATCGACGATAATATATTCTATGTACTCAAGTGATTAAAGTGGGTGGAGCCGTCCCAACATTACTTAGTAAAAATGGGCCTGGATAAGCTACACAAACGTATTAGCCTTTTATGATTTTTTTTTTATTTTCTGTTTGATTTTGATGAAGAACAAATTTCATTATTACTTGAAAACTTATTGCCCTCTAGATGTAATTTGATTTACTACTTTCTCAATGTAATAAATACAAAGGTTTTCACCACTATTCAGTATTTTATCTTTCTTTAATAAGCACCTTTTTTGTACGTATAATCCACTCCTACCATTTTATTGATATCTGCACACACACACACACACACACACAAACATATATATATATATATATATATATATATATATATATATATATATATATATATATATATATATATATATATATATATATATATATATATATATATATATATATATATATATATATATAAATATATATATATATATATATATATATATATATATATATATATATATATATATATATATACATATATATATATATATATATATATATATATATATATATATATATATATATATATATATATACATATATATATGTATATATATTATTATTATTATTATTATTATTATACTTTGTCGCTGTCTCCCGCGTTTGCGAGGTAGCGCAAGGAAACAGACGAAAGAAATGGCCCAACCCACCCCCATACACATGTATATACATACGTCCACACACGCAAATATACATACCTACACAGCTTTCCATGGTTTACCCCAGACGCTTCACATGTCCTGCTTCAATCCACTGACATCACGTCAACCCCGGTATACCACATCGCTCCAATTCACTCTATTCCTTGCCCTCCTTTCACCCTCCTGCATGTTCAGGCCCCGATCACACAAAATCTTTTTCACTCCATCTTTCCACCTCCAATTTGGTCTCCCTCTTCTCCTTGTTCCCTCCACCTCCGACACATATATCCTCTTGGTCAATCTTTCCTCACTCATCCTCTCCATGTGCCCAAACCACTTCAAAACACCCTCTTCTGCTCTCTCAACCACGCTCTTTTTATTTTCACACATCTCTCTTACCTTTACGTTACTCACTCGATCAAACCACCTCACACCACACATTGTCCTCAAACATCTCATTTCCAGCACATCCATCCTCCTGCGCACAACTCTATCCATAGCCCACGCCTCGCAACCATACAACATTGTTGGAACCACTATTCCTTCAAACATACCCATTTTTGCTTTCCGAGATAATGTTCTCGACTTCCACACATTCTTCAAGGCCCCCAGGATTTTCGCCCCCTCCCCCACCCTATGATCCACTTCCGCTTCCATGGTTCCATCCGCTGCCAGATCCACTCCCAGATATCTAAAACACTTCACTTCCTCCAGTTTTTCTCCATTCAAACTCACCTCCCAATTGACTTGACCCTCAACCCTACTGTACCTAATAACCTTGCTCTTATTCACATTTACTCTTAACTTTCTTCTTTCACACACTTTACCAAACTCAGTCACCAGCTTCTGCAGTTTCTCACATGAATCAGCCACCAGCGCTGTATCATCAGCGAACAACAACTGACTCACTTCCCAAGCTCTCTCATCCCCAACAGACTTCATACTTGCCACTCTTTCCAAAACTCTTGCATTTACCTCCCTAACAACCCCATCCATAAACAAATTAAACAACCATGGAGACATCACACACCCCTGCCGCAAACCTACATTCACTGAGAACCAATCACTTTCCTCTCTTCCTACACGTACACATGCCTTACATCCTCGATAAAAACTTTTCACTGCTTCTAACAACTTTCCTCCCACACCATATATTCTTAATACCTTCCACAGAGCCTCTCTATCAACTCTATCATATGCCTTCTCCAGATCCATAAATGCTACATACAAATCCATTTGCTTTTCTAAGTATTTCTCACATACATTCTTCAAAGCAAACACCTGATCCACACATCCTCTACCACTTCTGAAACCACACTGCTCTTCCCCAATCTGATGCTCTGTACATGCCTTCACCCTCTCAATCAATACCCTCCCATATAATTTACCAGGAATACTCAACAAACTTATACCTCTGTAATTTGAGCACTCACTCTTATCCCCTTTGCCTTTGTACAATGGCACTATGCACGCATTCCGCCAATCCTCAGGCACCTCACCATGAGTCATACATACATTAAATAACCTTACCAACCAGTCAACAATACAGTCACCCCCTTTTTTAATAAATTCCACTGCAATACCATCCAAACCTGCTGCCTTGCCGGCTTTCATCTTCCGCAAAGCTTTCACTACCTCTTCTCTGTTTACCAAATCATTTTCCCTAACCCTCTCACTTTGCACACCACCTCGACCAAAACACCCTATATCTGCCACTCTATCATCAAACACATTCAACAAACCTTCAAAATACTCACTCCATCTCCTTCTCACATCACCACTACTTGTTTTCACCTCCCCACTTGCACCTTTCACCGAAGTTCCCATTTGCTCCCTTGTCTTACGCACTTTATTTCCCTCCTTCCAGAACATCTTTTTATTCTCCCTAAAATTTAATGATACTCTCTCACCCCAACTCTCATTTGCCCTTTTTTTCACCTCTTGCACCTTTCTCTTGACCTCCTGTCTCTTTCTTTTATACATCTCCCACTCAATTGCATTTTTTCCCTGCAAAAATCGTCCAAATGCCTCTCTCTTCTCTTTCACTAATACTCTTACTTCTTCATCCCACCACTCACTACCCTTTCTAATCAACCCACCTCCCACTCTTCTCATGCCACAAGCATCTTTTGCGCAATCCATCACTGATTCCCTAAATACATCCCATTCCTCCCCCACTCCCCTTACTTCCATTGTTCTCACCTTTTTCCATTCTGTACTCAGTCTCTCCTGGTACTTCCTCACACAGGTCTCCTTCTCAAGCTCACTTACTCTCACCACCCTCTTCACCCCAACATTCACTCTTCTTTTCTGAAAACCCATACATATATTCACCTTAGCCTCCACAAGATAATGATCAGACATCCCTCCAGTTGCACCTCTCAGCACATTAACATCCAAAAGTCTCTCTTTCGCACGCCTGTCAATTAACACGTAATCCAATAACGCTCTCTGGCCATCTCTCCTACTCACATAAGTATACTTATGTATATCTCGCTTTTTAAACCAGGTATTCCCAATCATCAGTCCTTTTTCAGTACATAAATCTACAAGCTCTTCACCATTTCCATTTACAACACTGAACACCCCATGTATACCAATTATTCCCTCAACTGCCACATTACTCACCTTTGCATTCAAATCACCCATCACTATGACCCGGTCTCGTGCATCAAAACCACTAACACACTCATTCAGCTGCTCCGAAAACACTTGCCTCTCTTGATCTTTCTTCTCATGCCCAGGTGCATATGCACCAATAATCACCCACCTCTCTCCATCAACTTTCAGTTTTACCCATATTAATCGAGAATTTACTTTCTTACACTCTATCACATACTCCCACAACTCCTGTTTCAGGAGTATTGCTACTCCTTCCCTTGCTCTTGTCCTCTCACTAACCCCTGACTTTACTCCCCAGACATTCCCAAACCACTCTTCCCCTTTACCCTTGAGCTTCGTTTCACTCAGAGCCAAAACATCCAGGTTCCTTTCCTCAAACATACTACCTATCTCTCCGTTTTTCACATCTTGGTTACATCCACACACATTTAGGCACCCCACTCTGAGCCTTCGAGGAGGATGAGCACTCCCCGCGTGACTCCTTCTTCTGTTTCCCATTTTAGAAAGTTAATACAAGGAGGGGAGGATTTCTGGCCCCCCGCTCCCGTCCCCTCTAGTCGCTTTCTACGACACGCGAGGAATACGTGGGAAGTATTCTTTCACCCCTATCCCCAGGGATAGTATACATATATATATACATACACACATACACATACATACGCACATATACACACACACACACATACATATATATACATATGAGAAATGTAAGAAACAATTTAGAAAACTGAAACTTCTAGCTTGAAATGAATGAAAAAAGAATGTCACATAATGGTTCAACCTCTGGCTATGGAAAAAAGGAAATGTATAATTTATTTATACAAACGTCAATAGCAGTTCTCATCAATTTAACCACTGTATCAATAAGCTTCAATGTCTAAGCTACATTTTTCTCCAATTTCACTATTTTCCTTCACATTTTCAATTGTGTCTGAAGGTTCTACTTCAAGAGTGATTGTTTTTCCAGTAAGGGTCTTCACATCTTGGTTACATCCACACACATTTAGGCACCCCACTCTGAGCCTTCGAGGAGGATGCTTTACTTGTGGTGCTGACTTCCCTCTTTAAATTTGATCGCCGTTTCCCGCGTAGTTCACTTTCTGTAGATGATGTGTATGTCTTGCTAGGAATGTAGATGCAGCTGTAGAGGATGTACGCGCCACCTCTTCCTCTTTTAGAGTCCTGAGAGTCGTCGTGGTGGAGTAAATGGTTCTCGAGGAGGAAATGGACGAGAAGGGAGAGTGTTTCGACGAGCAGCCTCATTTTTTTTCAAACTATTCGCCATTTCCCGCATCAGCAAGGTAGCGTTAAGAACAGAGGACTGGGCCTCTGAGGGAACATCCTCACCTGGTCCCCTTCTCTGTTCCTTCTTTTGGAAAATTAAAAAAAAAAAAAAAGGGGGAGGATTTCCAGCCCCCGCTCCCTACCTTTTAGTCGCCTTCTACGACACGCAGGGAATACGTGGGAAGTATTCTTTCTCCCCTATCCCCAGGGATAATATATATATATATATATATATATATATATATATATATATATATATATATATATATATATATATATATATATATATATATATATATATATATATATATATATATATATATATATATATATATATATATATATATATATATATATATATATTCCTATGAGTCCACGGGGAAAATGAAACATGAAAAGTTCCCAAGTGCACTTTCGTGTAATAATCACATCATCAGGGGAGACACAATAGAGAAATATAACAGTCAGTTGATATACATCGAAGAGACGAAGCTAGGACGCCATTTGGTAAACATGTGATTGTCCAAAACATACAACGAGCGTTCATAAACTTATCATTTTACAAAACTTATCAACAATAAACTTATCTAATTTGTATAGACCATCACTAATATTAAGATTATAATTCTTTGTGTATTTGATAATAAAAGATTCAATGATATTTTTCTTGGTAATAGAGTTAGAGTTAATAACTGAGATAGCGTTACTCCAGTCAATACAATGGTCATAGTTTTTAACATGATTAAACAAGGCATTTGATTCTTGTCCCGTTCTTATACTATATTTATGTTGCTTAAGTCTAACAGAAAGATCCTTACCAGTCTGACCATCACAAAATTTTTCACAGTCTCCACATGGCACTTTATAGATGCAACCAAATGGCGTCCTAGCTTCGTCTCTTAGATATATATCAACTGACTGTTATATTTCTCTCTTGTGTCTCCCCTGATGATGTGATTATTACACGAAAGTGCACTTGGGAACATTTCGTGTTTCATATTCCCTGTGGACTCAAAAGCCAGAACATCTATTGTAGAATCTAGATCGTTCTGAACCATAGATGGAAGATGTTGGATCTTTACTTCATCGCTGATTGGTAAGTTGATGTTTGGGGGAATTCGTCTTAAACTCGGGATAGTTCTATCAATTTGTCCCAAATAATGATCATGAGTGCCGAACAATTTGAAACTGGAACTGATAAGAATATATTGTTGTCCTAACTGAATGTGTCCCAGAAATAAATAAGATTTGGGATGATTAGGTGGGCAATGAATAAGAACATTTTGTGGGTCTGGGAAAAACAGTACGTGATGCTGGTCCATACTTTCAATCCAAGGTTCATTAACAACAATTTCCTTAAAGGAACAAGAATGAAGAACATTTTGTTGATGCCCAAAAAGCAGTTGGTACTCACATGAATTTGTTTGTAAATTATGGAAAACCAAGGTATGGGGTGAGGAGGTGGGGATGGGAGGAGGTGCAAATCAAGTTGTCAAGCAATGGTTTATGGCACAATGCTAAATCATCCATGGAGAGATGTGCAATCAATGAGGAAGAAATATTTTATAATAGAAAGTTCATGTTATCAGCAAGGACGATAGTTTTTTGCGATCCTTTTGTATAATCAAAAGGGAATGGTATTACGTTCACAAGGCTGTAAGTATTGGAGTCAGTGAATGGTATGTGGATAATGACCGCTTCGAGGATCACGTCAACCGTTAGTAAGGAGTAATAACTGGCCACGTGATGCAGAGGGAGAGCTGGGGTGTAACCGAATTTCATCATCGCTTGTTTAATGATACGTGTGAGTTCCGAGAAGGGAAAAAATGATGGTGTGACAACTTGGTTTACCAGATTATTAACATCTTCCAATAAGCCAGTGAAATAATGCGCATAATAAGTGATTTGGATATATTAACTATCACCACATGTAGAAATAGTCACCATAGCATATATAGTATTAACAGATTTTGACAGTAATTCTACCTTTTGTGTCAAGTTATTAACAGTTAACATTGTCATTCAAATATTTAGAATGTTGTTTTAAGATCTTAGCTTTAGCCTCAATATACCTGTTGTTAAGAAGTTGTTGAAATTGTAAGGATCTAACCTGATTCCTAACTGAATTAAGTTCTTCCTGAGTAGCAATACCAAACAAATATGATTGGAGGGACCCTACAAAATTAAGCAGACCTCTCTTGCTTCTCCTTTGCTTTTTCATGTTCATCCTGGCATTAGTATTTACTGGAGATTCAATGTCTTGTATTATGTCATACAGAATCACACAGGTACTATTCAGTTTCCAGGTCCACTGGTTTAACAAAGTCGGAGGAGGACCAACACTAGAGTTTCTGATGGACGCACTGGTGTAAAACTTGAGTAGGGTAGACCGTAAGCGAGGTAAGGCCTCCATTAGTTTTACTAAATTACGGTAAGTGTAGGGTAGACCCTCCAGGCCCAACTTAACTGTGTCCCTCACGAGGCGGACCCGGCGGGGAGTTGTAAGAAGGGCGCCTGGTACTGCCATGGTGTCATATATAGGAAGACACCATAAGGACATGAGAAGGAAGAACCTGTAAAATGATAAACCTAGCAGCTTTTTAAAGGCGAGGTCTTAATGATGTTTGTGTGGTGGTGATGTGAGGGTAGTCGGTTGTGGTGTGAGGACAGACTGAACAGTGGTAGAAGTTGGTTGGTTGACATTGTTCGTGGGTTGGGAAGTACTGACTGGTGTGGGACCGGGATGATCATGTTCAGAATACTATACAACTTTCAAGTGGTCCTCATGTTCTTCACGAATGCCACCTGTAAACTTATGTCCCTTTAAATGAGCTAAGACTCTATAAGGACCAGAAAATTTGGGGTAAGGTTTAGGAACTTCACTTCTGGAGTTCAATTTCTGCACCATTACCAAGAGTCCGGGAGCTACGTACCTTTGATGGCTTCGCCGATTTATCAGCCTGGTTCGTGAAGGTTGTAGTGGCTTCACCTAGATTTTCCTTGATCCTTTGATGAATCAACTGAGTCGTGCGATATTTTTCCGCTACAACTGATTTCTGGACCGCTGGACATGAAGGAGGGGACGCTATTATGTCATACGGCAACACTTTATCAAAACCATGTAAGGCGTGGAAGGTTAAGTCTCCAATTGACTTATGATATGGTACATTTAATGAACATTGGACATCAGACAGGTACTCATCCCATTCATCATGATCAAAATTAATGTTGGTGGGAAGACACTGGAGGATCTTACGGTTCAACCTTTCTGCCAGGCCATTCGAGGCTGGGTGATGCGCCGTTATGTTACATTTACTTATGTTATACAATTTACAGAGTTCTTCTAATAATGAGTTATTAAATTCCCCTCCATTATCTGTGACTAAAATCTTCGGCGCATTATGTCTGTCTAAGATATGTTTTTTGAACGCCTCAGCGACCGTGGCTGCGTCTTTATTTTGAACTGGAACTAATTCACAATATCTCGTGAAGGCATCAGTAATTACTAAAATGTATCTGTAGCCTGCCATGGACCTAAGAAACCTCCTAATATGTCCATATGAAGTCTTTCCCATGGGTATGAAGGTAAAGGATATTTCAACACAGTCTGCGGGGTAGTGGGACTTCCCTTGTGTGTCTTACAGGTTTGGCACCTCCAAATATGATCTGTAATGTTTTTATGTATCTTGGCCAAAAATACCTCAAACGAGTTTGCTTATAGCATCTATCTGCGCCTGGGTGTGCGGCCTGGGTTGAATCATGTGCTAACTTCAAGAAATCCTGTACTAATGCTGTTGGAATGATTGTCTGTTTAACAACACGGGCGAGCACTTCTAATTTCGCGTCCCTGCACAAGACTCCCTCACTGTGCTAAATACAATTCTCTGACTGGAACAACAATTGTTTAGCATCCAAGAAAGATCTTATACCCTCTAGGAATTCTATGACAGGACTCCAGACTGGGTCATCCCGTTGATGCTGTCTCAACCTCTCTACATCAAAATCTACCAGGCTATTATCTACAGTGACTGCACCCACTCTGCGGGAAAGCGCGTCTGCAACTGCATTGGATGAGCCCGAAGCAAAACGAGAATCTGGGTCAAATGTTTGCATACTTAAAAACCTTTTCTGAACCTTTCCTGTAGGATCTTGTTGAAAAATGCTTAACAATGCTCTGTGATCTGTATACACTGTGGTAGGGTAACCATATATATATTCTTTGAAATGTTGAGTGCCCAAACTGCTGCAAGGCCTTCTAAATCAGTTATTGAGTATAAATTAAACGCATTGTCTTGTGCTGTAGATCACCGTAATGTAACTCCCTGTTTCAAAAGTGAAGTGAGTGGGTTTGTGATCTACGCGAAAATTGCCATAAATCTTCAATAATATCCTGCTAAACCAAGGAAGGATTTGACCTTTGTTGTGGAAGGGACTGGCCTTTCTACAATTGTGTTTACTTTATCTGCATTAGGTTGAATACCGTTTTCATCAACGGTCTGACCTAAGTAATTAATTTTTTTTTTAGAAAGGAACATCTGGATAACTTGACTTTTAGGTTTGCATCCTTAAGTCGTAGAAATACTCTCTCAAGACTTTTGACATGAGAAGCAATATCTGGAGACATGACAATTATATCATCAAGATAAACCAATACTTCTTTGCCCAACATGTGACGACAAATGTTAGTCATTAACCTTGAGAAGGTGATCACCGGTGAGGAATGAAGACCGAAGTGCATGATGCATATGAACTGCCAATGACCATCTGGCGTACTGAACACAGTCAGGGGACGCCTTTCCTCTGACAAGGGAATCTGCCAAAATCCACTCAATAAATCCAAAGTTGAAAATACCTTATTGTTACCGAGGCTATGAAGAAGCTCTGATACCACTGGTAATGGGAAACGATCTTTCAAAGTGACCTTGGTGTTGAGTTTTCTAAAATCTATGACTGGTCTAAAAGTTCCGTCCTTTTTCGGAACGATCAGAAGTGGTAAATTCCATGGTGATCGTGATTCCTCTATAACATTATCTTTCAACATGTCCTGAACCAGTTAGCTTGCTATGTCTCTGTGCGCGTGTGGCAAGCGATAGGCTGGGACGTAAATGGGACGTGTGTTTTTCTCTAAGTTAATAATGTGAACATCCAAATGAGTTCTACCGAGTGGTTCTCCTGATAAGGCAATAGTAGACCTATACTGGTTAAGTAAGTCTGTTAACTGGTCAACATGTTTGGTTAATCCTACCTTGGATATCATGTCAGGGGTGATGGTGGGGAGCTGACTCGAGCCGTGCACTGCTGAGTCAGGGGTAGGAGGAGTAGGTGGTGGTGGGTTAATGGAATGTGAGACTAGACAGATGTTAAACTCATGTAACTCCTCGTCTTGAATTCCGGACTTCAAAACGGAGAATTCCACAAGCTTGGCCCCTCTACGGAGACGGACAGGAGTGGGTCACGTATTGGCAATGTATACGGTAACCTCTCCATCTGCGGTCTCATGAATAGAGGCATCCATCGATAGCCCTTTGACAGTT
>NC_092281.1:35066736-35079305 GCF_036320965.1 Panulirus ornatus
CTCTCTCTGGTACAACCCAACCCTCATCCCAAGCCTCTCTCTCTGGTACAACCCAACCCTCATCCCAAGCCTCTCTCTCAGGTACAACCCAACCCTCATCCCAAGCCTCTCTCTCAGGTACAACCTAACCCTCATCCCAAGCCTCTCTCTCTGGTACAACCCAACCCTCATCCTAAGCCTCTCTCTCTGGTACAACCCAACCCTCATCCTAAGCCTCTCTCTCTGGTACAACCCAACCCTCATCCTAAGCCTCTCTCTCTGGTACAACCCAACCCTCATCCCAAGCCTCTCTCTCTGGTACAACCCAACCCTCATCCTAAGCCTCTCTCTCTGGTACAACCCAACCCTCATCCCAGGCCTCTCTCTCTGGTACAACCCAACCCTCATCCCAAGCCTCTCTCTCTGGTACAACCCAACCCTCATCCCAAGCCTCTCTCTCTGGTACAACCCAACCCTCATCCCAAGCCTCTCTCTCTGGTACAACCCAACCCTCATCCTAAGCCTCTCTCTCCTTCAAAGCCTCACTCTCCAGCCAAACATCTTGTGTTCAGCCTCTCTCATCCCGAGCTTTTCTCTCCTACAAAGCCTCACTCTCATCCCAGGCCTGCCTCTCCCTCCCTCTGCACCAGCGGTATTTCAACATTTTCAGTGTTGCAGGTCCACATGAATTTGGGGAAGAATTAGAAAAATTATGGAACTCTTTATAATGTGTCCCATTTTCTGAACGTTGCTTCAATCTTACAGTTGCACGTGCCGGGCTACCACAATAACCGCCACCTGATTGCCACTCTCCTGGAGGAGGAGGAAGAAGCCGATGTTGTGATAGTAAACATCACATGATGCATCACTAATGGTCATAAGATCAAACATTATGGCTACACATCCCGACAATCACCAGACTGTGTGTGGCACACCACGAAGGACGGAGTCGCCCGCCAGTCTTGTACGAAGCACAATACAATATCTCGCTACTTCCTGCCGCTTTCAGTACTTTCTATCAGTCAAGATACTCACACTACGTACGTACGTACATCGTTCTATTATCCTTTGTACATCTTCACAACTGGCGTTTTGCACCTTATCTGAATGAGTCAGATCAAATGGTTATCAAGGATACAGAACACATAACACTTGGCCACTGTCTTTTTTCTTTCATACTCTATTTTTCATATTTGTTTGCCATTTCCCGCAAGAACAAGGTAGCGTCAGGAATAAGTGAATGAATCCTAGAGGGAAACTTAGCTGGGCTCCTTCCTCTATTCCTTCATTTGAAAAGTAATACAGAAGGGGAAGATTTCCAACCCCCCCAGTTCCCAACCCTCAGTCGCCTTCCACGATATGCAGAAGATACGTATGCAGATAAATAGACAGACAGGCAGACAGACAGACAGACAGACAGACAGACAGACACACACACACACACACACACACACACACACACACACACACACACACACATGGAGTCGCGCCGAGAATGGATAAAGGCAAGCAAGGTAAGAATATGTACATGTGTATATATATTCCAATGAGTCCACATGGAAAATGAAACACGATAAGTTCCCAAGTGCACTTTCGTGTAATAATCACATAATCAGGGGAGACACAAGAGAGAAATTTAACAGTCAGTTGATATACATCGAAGAGACGTAGCTAGGACGCCATATGGTAAACATGTGATTTTCCAAGACAGACAACGAGTGTATCATAAACTTATCATTTTGCAAATTCTATCAACAATAAAGTTATCTAATTTGCATAGACCATCACTAATATTAAGATTATGATTCTTTGTGTATTTAATAAAAGAAGATTCAATGATATTTCTCGTGGTAATAGAGTCAGAGTTAATAACTGAGATGGCATTACTCCAGTCAATACAATGATCATAGTTTTTAACGTGATTAAACAAGGCATTTGATTCTTGTCCCGTTCTTATACCATATTTATGTTGCTTAAGTCTAACAGAAAGATCCTTACCAGTCTGCCCAACATAAAATTCATCACAATTTCCACATGGCACTTTATAGATGCAACCAAGAGAATTTTCTGGTGAATTCCTGATTAAGATATTCTGTATAGTATTATTGTTGCTAAAGGCAACATTTAAGGCAACATCTAAGATGCGGCCCATCATCTAGGGCCGAAAGCAACTCAACATTCGCCCCCAGCTAGATAGTGGCACGTACCAGGAATCACTTAATTAACTAAAGTAATACAACAACAACAACAACAACAACAACAACAACAACAACAAAGAGAACAATAAAACAAATCAATGCGTCCAAAAATCTTTAACAGAACAAAATTGTGCACATTTGTATAAAATAACAAGAAAAACATTGCTACGTAATAGAATTGTACACATCGGTATAGAATAACAAGAAGAAAAACATTATCAAATAGCAAAAAAAGTCTATAAATGTTACAGCAAAACAACATAGTCATAAAATCAATAACAAAAATACTTATCTAAATAAAGACAGGAAACAGTAGATACAGAACATGTTTTGTTATATAACAAAGAATTCTCAAAACAATGCACATCAAACACAAGAAGAAATTCTTAACGAAGGCAAAATAAAACAATTTAGAAAGATGCACATTAACAGCCCAGTCTGCAATTCAGTGAAATTCTCTATTTCTTTTTCAACAGAGGAATGTGGTACATTACACAGAGGTAGCCAGTACGATGGTGTTGGGAATGGCTTGGTAAACACCACTACTGCCTGCCTGTGGTCGCTCCCTTCTGCATGATGTAATATCCATTTGATAAATCTCTATCTAAGTATGACCTTCAGTCATAAAGACTGCACCACAAACCTTTCATTGCCTTGAAATCTTAAGAGAATCAATGTTAACCTTTGTATGTTTTATATATGATCCAGTGACTTTAACCCCAGCCACCGTTGTACACAGTCATATCCCTGATATGTGGACACCTGGAACATTGTAGATAATTTATCATGAAGGTCCCAGTACTGTGTCCACGCCACACCCACTCCAACAAAGGGCGCCTGTGGACGACGATGACGAAGGGAGGCTCTTCAAGCAAACCTCATCATAAGTTTACAAGGACGATCTCTTTGTGTTTTCTGTCATCTACTAAGGAATATTTGTCAAGCGTTTGGTGTGTCCACAACTGTTTTATACCTTCGGAGTTATATTTCTTCCTCTTGTGTATCACTAACATTGACTCTCGGGTCGCATGAGTTTCACTACAACGAAATTCGCAGACGCTACTAAAGGTGAGACGTAAGACGAAGTCAGGTAATCAACAGATGCGACAACTTGACATAACTACCGTTAAATGGTACATTGGATTGTGTTTCCTGCTTGTTTAATTCTTGCTTTGTTTGCATTAACATTTGTCTATTGATTTATAGATTATGGCTGGAGGTAACCATTGTCAACTCTTCATAATTGATGATGGTCTGTGGTAGGTTTACTCCCTACACCCATTATCCTTCTTAGTCCCAAATCTATTTCAGGCCACCCAGACCACTTGTGCCTTGTGGATGTACCAATGTAACCCTATGTTCGTACAATTGTTCTTAAGCCCGTTTCTTAGGCAGTGTTACCTCTGTGTTTTGTGAAAAGTGTCTCCTTACCAGCGAATATTGTAAGAAAATGGTTTAATAGTCTATCTTGCAACTGCATCAGCTACTACAGATAATCAGAAAGTGTAAACATTCAGCGGTTCATGAATGCCAAGCGGTTGTTCAAGCCAGGCAAAATGTGTGGATGACCTTGACGGAGTAAGCAATGTGTTGATGAAGTTATGGCCAGTGGTGTGGCGAGGGAGGGTCTGGGCAGGCAGGACACGATTGAGTGATGTTTCGAATCGTCAAGCCTCATTCCTTCCCTTATCTATGTTTTACTTTTGATGACATTCATAGAGAATGCAGCTAAGGAGTTACGTTTTCTATACACAACATAGATGCGATTCGTTTTTACAAAATCGTAGTTTACTTGCAAACGGTAAAATCACTCATATGTAGCTTTGCCAGGTTTCCTCCTAAATTTGTTCTCCATATTAGATTTATCATACGTCAACGTAACAACTTAAAACAGAGATGGTCACGAAGTACAAAGATTAAAAATGATGAAAGGCTTTGATAATCTCGATCTAACAAATTACCTAAGGCTAGATCTTCTGATCTAAGTCGTATTAATGGATGCAGTCTGGTGGGAAAACATTCTACCTTCACTGAGGCCAAGTGTTATTTGCTCAACCTAATTGTTAACATACAGACTGATGATTCCCCTGTAACTTCCATGGTATACACACTGACCAACTTGGCAAGTGGTACACCGAGTACAACGCCACACCTCCTGACTCCTTCCCAACCCACATGATGAAGGTCATGGACAACTTGTATGACCGCTACCTAACATTACCTGGACCCAAGATGACATTAAAAATTATTGATAAATTCTATCTTGCTTGAGAGAACAAAATCTTTAATACTAAAGAATGATGGAAAGAAACAGCAAGATAATATCTTGGGGGATAAAGTGTGTCGATCACCGCAGACAAAATTGAGGATACAACATAGAATAGAGAATTTGTCTCTGATGATGCTCTTGCCTCCTCTGACGTCCACATGTTATCCATATAAACACAGTACGTTACTACAGTACATACAGTAATATCAGTCGTAACAACACTATGTATGTAGTCGTGATTACCGTAACATGTGAGAGGCAAGATTGGATAACGTAACGTAACAATATCAGACTTCATCATTCTCAATAGTTTAGGTGGATCATGTAATATTTGACGTTGCTTCATGTTTTATCAGATGATAAAATGATGGCTGGTCTAATGACCTTCACAAGTCAGTGGTCATTAAATCCCACACAGCAACCAGCCACTCAGGATGACCAGGAGGGAGCCACCTGGTGCAGACCAAGTGTACCAGCCTGGTGGAGAGGGTCAACTGCTCCACCTCAGGATAAGAGCTGCTCAAGTTCTGTAGTGAGGGACACTCCAAGTGGCATGTGAAACTACCAGTCTTAGTTATAAACTACCGCCAGCCCACCCGGCCGGTGGGTGGGTGGCTGTGGCCAACATGAACCCAGGGACTACACACACACACACACACACACACACACACACCGCCCACTGACCTGACCACCGGCCGGTGGGTGGCTGTGGCCAACATGAACCCAGGGACTACACACACACACACACACACACACCGCCCACTGACCTGACCACCACCAGTGTGACCTGACCACGTGTGCCATGTAGCTCATCCTTGGACAACATTAATCAAATACCTAGACAGAATTTTTATGTTACATAAAAGACATTTCTTGATAGGAAACATAAGAAATGATGACGAAAGATAAGGGACGCTATTAGAGGTAAATATTTTGTTAAAATATGAAATACTCTTCCTCAAACTAGCTCCCTGTACTGTATTTTATTTTACATACCCAGAGGAAAATATATTGTATGGTTAATCACTATAAAGGTTCATGTTTAACAGGTTTTCTATTTCTGATAGTATTTCACTGATTCAGGTTTAAGAACCTTGGTTCTGAACAACCATTATAATGCAACACAATTTTTCTTTGGCTTTTATAATCAAGGTGTAAGATATCCGTCTGAAGTAAATACTAGATAATATTATATGTTATGTGTGTGTGTGTGTGTGTGTGTGTGTGTGTGTGTGTGTGTGTGAGCGCACATAGGAGTGAAAACATATTTTACACTTACAAGGTTAAGAGACGGGGCAACACGAGTGTACAAATCCTTCCTCAAAAGACTCACGTGATAATGATTAAAGTAGTACACACACACACACACACACACACACACACACACACACAGAGCGGCGCCAGGCTGGAGGCGGGGCATCGTGACGTCACAGGCAAGTCCCTCCCCCCGCCAGATCCAAACATGTGTTGTGTCTGGTGATGGCGGTTCAAGATTTCCCACATTTATATTGATCTTTACATTATCATCCACTCCCAAAGTCACCTGGCATTCTTGTGTTTCAACAACAGACGTGATATATGCAACACCAGGCAAACATTGTACCATTATCTGATAGGTTAATTGGTGCAGAATCAAGAACCAGTGAATTTCATCGCCGCCATAAGTAAGTAAGGAAGGTGACTTTAATGATGATAAATACGACCTGGTATGGCTGTGTCTACACACTACCGCCATCTGGTCAACATTGTACATACCAACCTTTAAACTGTGACATTCAACCACAAGGTTTAAGGTCGCTCATGAAAACGCGAACTTAAAATCTATCCATTTAAATCTACCATTCATCAATCAACATTTAAACACCATCATTTGAACGTAAACCTTCCAGCAGCGTTATTTTACCAGAGTCCTTTAAGATACGTCATATAAACACAAAACTTGAATGTACGTTAAGCTTGTGCAAACCATCATTGAATCTCAAACTTTTGATTTAGAATTGTAATGAAATTGCGAACTTTTAACTCCGTCAAATTACAGCTATTGTACAAAATGATTTACTTGATTGACAAATTTTAATGTCAGTTAATATAACGATATCCTTTGTAGTTCATCTCTGAAACACAAACCTTTAAACTTTGTCTCTAGAACTGAACACAACCATTAAGTTTCATAACTGGAATGGAAATTTGAATAATCTATCAAAATTCGTCATATAACGCGAACTTTTAAATCCTTCCATTCAGTTGGGCCGTTACTTGCCTGGCTGCCATTCATAATATGTCCTTTTATATTGTATGTTGACTACGCTCTCATTCATTCGTCATTTGGATCGTCTCACTGATATTCTATTCATAAACTTCATTCCTAAAGCTTATTTTTGACCGCCATGTTGCTTTAAGGTTTATAATTCTTTGTGTATTTAATGATAGAAGATTCAATGATATTTCTCGTGATACTGGAATTAGAGTTAATAATGGAAGGTATTAAGAATATATGGTGTGGGAGGAAAGTTGTTAGAAGCAGTGAAAAGTTTTTATCGAGGATGTAAGACATGTGTACGTGTAGGAAGAGAGGAAAGTGATTGGTTCTCAGTGAATGTAGGTTTGCGGCAGGGGTGTGTGATGTCTCCATGGTTGTTTAATTTGTTTATGGATGGGGTTGTTAGGGAGGTAAATGCAAGAGTTTTGGAAAGAGGGGCAAGTATGAAGTCTGTTGGGGATGAGAGAGCTTGGGAAGTGAGTCAGTTGTTGTTCGCTGATGACACAGCGCTGGTGGCTGATTCATGTGAGAAACTGCAGAAGCTGGTGACTGAGTTTGGTAAAGTGTGTGGAAGAAGAAAGTTAAGAGTAAATGTGAATAAGAGCAAGGTTATTAGGTACAGTAGGGTTGAGGGTCAAGTCAATTGGGAGGTGAGTTTGAATGGAGAAAAACTGGAGGAAGTGAAGTGTTTTAGATATCTGGGAGTGGATCTGGCAGCGGATGGAACCATGGAAGCGGAAGTGGATCATAGGGTGGGGGAGGGGGCGAAAATTCTGGGGGCCTTGAAGAATGTGTGGAAGTCGAGAACATTATCTCGGAAAGCAAAAATGGGTATGTTTGAGGGAATAGTGGTTCCAACAATGTTGTATGGTTGCGAGGCGTGGGCTATGGATAGAGTTGTGCGCAGGAGGATGGATGTGCTGGAAATGAGATGTTTGAGGACAATGTGTGGTGTGAGGTGGTTTGATCGAGTGAGTAACGTAAGGGTAAGAGAGATGTGTGGAAATAAAAAGAGCGTGGTTGAGAGAGCAGAAGAGGGTGTTTTGAAGTGGTTTGGGCACATGGAGAGAATGAGTGAGGAAAGATTGACCAAGAGGATATATGTGTCGGAGGTGGAGGGAACGAGGAGAAGAGGGAGACCAAATTGGAGGTGGAAAGATGGAGTGAAAAAGATTTTGTGTGATCGGGGCCTGAACATGCAGGAGGGTGAAAGGAGGGCAAGGAATAGAGTAAATTGGAGCGATGTGGTATACCGGGGTTGACGTGCTGTCAGTGGATTGAATCAAGGCATGTGAAGCGTCTGGGGTAAACCATGGAAAGCTGTGTAGGTATGTATATTTGCGTGTGTGGACGTATGTATATAGATGTGTATGGGGGGGTTGGGCCATTTCTTTCGTCTGTTTCCTTGCGCTACCTCGCAAACGCGGGAGACAGCGACAAAGTATAATAAAAAAAAATAAAAAATGCCATCTCAGTTTTTAACTCTAACTCAAGTACCACGAAAAATATAATTGAATCTTCTATTACTGAATACACAAAGAATTATAATCTTAATATTAGTGATGGTCTATAGAATTTGGATAACTTTAATGTTGATAAAATTAGTAAACAATTCACCTTCTTGTCCACATGATAAGTTTATGATACGCTTGTTGTCTGTCTTGGACAATCACATGTTTACCATATGGCGTCCTAGCTACGTTTCTTCGTTGTATATCAACTGACTGTTATATTTCTCTCTTGTGTCTCCCCTGATGATGTGAGTTTTACACGAAAGTACACTTGGGAACTTATCGTGTTTATTTTCCCTGTGAACTCATAAGAATATACTTGATCACGTGCAAAATTGCGATCCTTGTTAATACATATATATATATATATATATATATATATATATATATATATATATATATATATATATATATATATATATATATTATTTTTTTTTTTTCATACTATTCGACATTTCCCGCGATAGCGAGGTAGCGTTAAGAACAGAGGACTGGGCCTTTGAGGGAATATCCTCCCTGGCCCCCTTCTCTGTTCCTTCTTTTGGAAAATTAAAAAAAAACGAGAGGGGAGGATTTCCAGCCCCCGCTCCCTTCCCTTTTCGTCGCCTTCTACAACACGCAGGGAATACGTGGGAAGTATTCTTTCTCCCCTATCCCCAGGGATAATATATATATATATATGGTAAAGTGTGTGGAAGAAGAAAGTTAAGAGTAAATGTGAATAAGAGCAAGGTTATTAGGTACAGTAGGGTTGAGGGTCAAGTCAATTGGGAGGTGAGTTTGAATGGAGAAAAACTGGAGGAAGTGAAGTGTTTTAGATATCTGGGAGTGGATCTGGCAGCGGATGGAACCATGGAAGCGGAAGTGGATCATAGGGTGGGGGAGGGGGCGAAAATTCTGGGGGCCTTGAAGAATGTGTGGAAGTCGAGAACATTATCTCGGAAAGCAAAAATGGGTATGTTTGAAGGAATAGTGGTTCCAACAATGTTGTATGGTTGCGAGGCGTGGGCTGTGGATAGAGTTGTGCGCAGGAGGATGGATGTGCTGGAAATGAGATGTTTGAGGACAATGTGTGGTGTGAGGTGGTTTGATCGAGTGAGTAACGTAAGGGTAAGAGAGATGTGTGGAAATAAAAAGAGCGTGGTTGAGAGAGCAGAAGAGGGTGTTTTGAAGTGGTTTGGGCACATGGAGAGAATGAGTGAGGAAAGATTGACCAAGAGGATATATGTGTCGGAGGTGGAGGGAACGAGGAGAAGAGGGAGACCAAATTGGAGGTGGAAAGATGGAGTGAAAAAGATTTTGTGTGATCGGGGCCTGAACATGCAGGAGGGTGAAAGGAGGGCAAGGAATAGAGTAAATTGGAGCGATGTGGTATACCGGGGTTGACGTGCTGTCAGTGGATTGAATCAAGGCATGTGAAGCGTCTGGGGTAAACCATGGAAAGCTGTGTAGGTATGTATATTTGCGTGTGTGGACGTATGTATATAGATGTGTATAGGGGGGGTTGGGCCATTTCTTTCGTCTGTTTCCTTGCGCTACCTCGCAAACGCGGGAGACAGCGGCAAAGTATAATAAAAAAAAATAAAAAATGCCATCTCAGTTTTTAACTCTAACTCAAGTACCACGAAAAATATAATTGAATCTTCTATTACTGAATACACAAAGAATTATAATCTTAATATTAGTGATGGCCTATAGAATTTGGATAACTTTAATGTTGATAAAATTAGTAAACAATTCACCTTCTTGTCCACATGATAAGTTTATGATACGCTTGTTGTCTGTCTTGGACAATCACATGTTTACCATATGGCGTCCTAGCTACGTTTCTTCGTTGTATATCAACTGACTGTTATATTTCTCTCTTGTGTCTCCCCTGATGATGTGAGTTTTACACGAAAGTACACTTGGGAACTTATCGTGTTTATTTTCCCTGTGAACTCATAAGAATATACTTGATCACGTGCAAAATTGCGATCCTTGTTAATATATATATATATATATATATATATATATATATATATATATATATATATATATATATATATATTATTTTTTTTTTTCATACTATTCGACATTTCCCGCGATAGCGAGGTAGCGTTAAGAACAGAGGACTGGGCCTTTGAGGGAATATCCTCCCCTGGCCCCCTTCTCTGTTCCTTCTTTTGGAAAATTAAAAAAAAACGAGAGGGGAGGATTTCCAGCCCCCGCTCCCTTCCCTTTTCGTCGCCTTCTACAACACGCAGGGAATACGTGGGAAGTATTCTTTCTCCCCTATCCCCAGGGATAATATATATATATATGGTAAAGTGTGTGGAAGAAGAAAGTTAAGAGTAAATGTGAATAAGAGCAAGGTTATTAGGTACAGTAGGGTTGAGGGTCAAGTCAATTGGGAGGTGAGTTTGAATGGAGAAAAACTGGAGGAAGTGAAGTGTTTTAGATATCTGGGAGTGGATCTGGCAGCGGATGGAACCATGGAAGCGGAAGTGGATCATAGGGTGGGGGAGGGGGCGAAAATTCTGGGGGCCTTGAAGAATGTGTGGAAGTCGAGAACATTATCTCGGAAAGCAAAAATGGGTATGTTTGAGGGAATAGTGGTTCCAACAATGTTGTATGGTTGCGAGGCGTGGGCTGTGGATAGAGTTGTGCGCAGGAGGATGGATGTGCTGGAAATGAGATGTTTGAGGACAATGTGTGGTGTGAGGTGGTTTGATCGAGTGAGTAACGTAAGGGTAAGAGAGATGTGTGGAAATAAAAAGAGCGTGGTTGAGAGAGCAGAAGAGGGTGTTTTGAAGTGGTTTGGGCACATGGAGAGAATGAGTGAGGAAAGATTGACCAAGAGGATATATGTGTCGGATGTGGAGGGAACGAGGAGAAGAGGGAGACCAAATTGGAGGTGGAGAGATGGAGTGAAAAAGATTTTGTGTGATCGGGGCCTGAACATGCAGGAGGGTGAAAGGAGGGCAAGGAATAGAGTGAATTGGAGCGATGTGGTATACCGGGGTTGACGTGCTGTCAGTGGATTGAATCAAGGCATGTGAAGCGTCTGGGGTAAACCATGGAAAGCTGTGTAGGTATGTATATTTGCGTGTGTGGACGTATGTATATGCATGTGTATGGGGGGGGGGTTGGGCCATTTCTTTCGTCTGTTTCCTTGCGCTACCTCGCAAACGCGGGAGACAGCGACAAAGTATAATAAAAAAAAATAAAAAATGCCATCTCAGTTTTTAACTCTAACTCAAGTACCACGAAAAATATAATTGAATCTTCTATTACTGAATACACAAAGAATTATAATCTTAATATTAGTGATGGTCTATAGAATTTGGATAACTTTAATGTTGATAAAATTAGTAAACAATTCACCTTCTTGTCCACATGATAAGTTTATGATACGCTTGTTGTCTGTCTTGGACAATCACATGTTTACCATATGGCGTCCTAGCTACGTTTCTTCGTTGTATATCAACTGACTGTTATATTTCTCTCTTGTGTCTCCCCTGATGATGTGAGTTTTACACGAAAGTACACTTGGGAACTTATCGTGTTTATTTTCCCTGTGAACTCATAAGAATATACTTGATCACGTGCAAAATTGCGATCCTTGTTAATATATATATATATATATATATATATATATATATATATATATATATATATATATATATATATATATATTATTTTTTTTTTTCATACTATTCGACATTTCCCGCGATAGCGAGGTAGCGTTAAGAACAGAGGACTGGGCCTTTGAGGGAATATCCTCCCCTGGCCCCCTTCTCTGTTCCTTCTTTTGGAAAATTAAAAAAAAACGAGAGGGGAGGATTTCCAGCCCCCGCTCCCTTCCCTTTTCGTCGCCTTCTACAACACGCAGGGAATACGTGGGAAGTATTCTTTCTCCCCTATCCCCAGGGATAATATATATATATATGGTAAAGTGTGTGGAAGAAGAAAGTTAAGAGTAAATGTGAATAAGAGCAAGGTTATTAGGTACAGTAGGGTTGAGGGTCAAGTCAATTGGGAGGTGAGTTTGAATGGAGAAAAACTGGAGGAAGTGAAGTGTTTTAGATATCTGGGAGTGGATCTGGCAGCGGATGGAACCATGGAAGCGGAAGTGGATCATAGGGTGGGGGAGGGGGCGAAAATTCTGGGGGCCTTGAAGAATGTGTGGAAGTCGAGAACATTATCTCGGAAAGCAAAAATGGGTATGTTTGAGGGAATAGTGGTTCCAACAATGTTGTATGGTTGCGAGGCGTGGGCTGTGGATAGAGTTGTGCGCAGCAGGATGGATGTGCTGGAAATGAGATGTTTGAGGACAATGTGTGGTGTGAGGTGGTTTGATCGAGTGAGTA
>NC_092281.1:35079405-35099605 GCF_036320965.1 Panulirus ornatus
CTATCCCCAGGGATAACAGCATCTGGTGTTCCCAGACGGTCACCCATCCAAGTACTGACCAGACCCAACGTTGCTTAACTTCCCTGATCGGACGATATATATATATATATATATATATATATATATATATATATATATATATATATATATATATATATATATACGCACACACACAAGACTGAAAACAATGAATTTCACAAATAAAAAATGGAGGCGCCGGGGTTTGAACCCGGGTCCTCTCGCATGCCAAGCGAGTGCTCTACCACTGAGCTACGCCCCCAAGAACATATTTTGTGACATAGTATTATATGAAGTACTGAGATTATCACGGCAAAATAGTGTTTGACCTACCGTTGCCGACTTGCCGGCAAAATAACCACAGGGTAAATCTCCATGTTCCTGTCGTGTTTTCCTCTCAATTTTCCACGAAGAAATGTTTTACTTTTTTATTTTCGTTGCAATAGACTGGAACTAAGCTGACCTGGTATGAGGTCAGAGCCCTCATTATCATCCCTGCTAACTACCGGAAGCAGATTAAGTCGCTCCACAACCGATGTCCGGCCCATGTTAACTCTGATGTGCCCAGCAGTTGGAGGAGGATCGCCAGAAGCTTCTGGAAGATTTCAAGGACGTCTTGGTGGACCTGACCCTTTCAGATAAGGTCGAAAACCTCAATTCATTGTGAAGATCTTCACTATAACGTTGGACGAACATACTGAATGTTGCACACATGTGATGCGGACAAAATGAAAAAAGATAAACACGAAAATTATGTCTGGTGTGGGTCTCGAACCCACGACCTTGAGTGTGTGAGACTCACGCTCTACCACTGAGCTAACCAGACAATAGAAAAATACGTCTGTTTCTTCAATTTGAATTAATGAAAATCTTTGCGAGGCAGCGTTAAGAAAAGAGAGATGTCTTTGACGAAATTTACTTGCTTGGCTCCTTCTTCTGTTCCTCATTATCGAAAGTAAACATATTGAAGGATATATATATATATATATATATATATATATATATATATATATATATATATATATATATATATATATATATATATATATTTTTTTTTTTTTTTTTTTATACTTTGTCGCTGTCTCCCGCGTTTGCGAGGTAGCGCAAGGAAACAGACGAAAGAAATGGCCCAACCCCCCCCCCATACACATGTATATACATACATCCACACACGCAAATATACATACCTACACAGCTTTCCATGGTTTATCCCAGACGCTTCACATGCCTTGATTCAATCCACTGACAGCACGTCAACCCCGGTATACCACATCGTTCCAATTCACTCTATTCCTTGCCCTCCTTTCACCCTCCTGCATGTTCAGGCCCCGATCACACAAAATCTTTTTCACTCCATCTTTCCACCTCCAATTTGGTCTCCCTCTTCTCCTCGTTCCCTCCACCTCCGACACATATATCCTCTTGGTCAATCTTTCCTCACTCATTCTCTCCATGTGCCCAAACCACTTCAAAACACCCTCTTCTGCTCTCTCAACCACGCTCTTTTTATTTCCACACATCTCTCTTACCCTTACGTTACTCACTCGATCAAACCACCTCACACCACACATTGTCCTCAAACATCTCATTTCCAGCACATCCATCCTCCTGCGCACAACTCTATCCATAGCCCACGCCTCGCAACCATACAACATTGTTGGAACCACTATTCCTTCAAACATACCCATTTTTGCTTTCCGAGATAATGTTCTTGACTTCCACACATTCTTCAAGGCCCCCAGAATTTTCGCCCCCTCCCCCACCCTATGATCCACTTCCGCTTCCATGGTTCCATCCGCTGCCAGATCCACTCCCAGATATCTAAAACACTTCACTTCCTCCAGTTTTTCTCCATTCAAACTCACCTCCCAATTGACTTGACCCTCAACCCTACTGTACCTAATAACCTTGCTCTTATTCACATTTACTCTTAACTTTCTTCTTCCACACACTTTACCAAACTCAGTCACCACCTTCTGCAGTTTCTCACATGAATCAGCCACCAGCGCTGTATCATCAGCGAACAACAACTGACTCACTTCCCAAGCTCTCTCATCCCCAACAGACTTCATACTTGCCCCTCTTTCCAAAACTCTTGCATTTACCTCCCTAACAACCCCATCCATAAACAAATTAAACAACCATGGAGACATCACACACCCCTGCCGCAAACCTACATTCACTGAGAACCAATCACTTTCCTCTCTTCCTACACGTACACATGCCTTACATCCTCGATAAAAACTTTTCACTGCTTCTAACAACTTTCCTCCCACACCATATATTCTTAATACCTTCCACAGAGCATCTCTATCAACTCTATCATATGCCTTCACCAGATCCATAAATGCTACATACAAATACATTTGCTTTTCTAAGTATTTCTCACATACATTCTTCAAAGCAAACACCTGATCCACACATCCTCTACCACTTCTGAAACCACACTGCTCTTCCCCAATCTGATGCTCTGTACATGCCTTCACCCTCTCAATCAATATATATATATATATATATATATATATATATATATATATATATATATATATATACTGGAAAGGATCACAGTTTTGTGCGTGATCAAGTATATTCCCATGAGTCCACGGCGAAAATGAAACAAGATAAGTATGAATGAATGAAAGTGTAATAAAGTCATGATGAATGAATGAAAGTGTAATAAAGTCATGATGAATGAATGAATGAAAGTGTAATAAAGTCTTGATGAATGAATGAAAGTGTAATAAAGTCATGATGAATGAATGAAAGTGTAATAAAGTCATGATGAATGAATGAAAGTGTAATAAAGTCATGATGAATGAATGAAAGTGTAATAAAGTCATGATGGATGAATGAAAGTGTAATAAAGTCATGATGAATGAATGAAAGTGTAATAAAGTCATGATGAATGAATGAAAGAGTAATAAAGTCACAGTTTAAAAGGACAAAATATGAATGGCAGTCAGGGAAGAGTGGACCAGGTAAATAGAAGGATTAAAAAGTTCGCGTTATACGACGAATTTTGACAGATTATACAAATTTCCTTTCCACATATAGAACTTGATGGTTGTGTTCAGTTCTAGAGACAAAGTTTAAAGGTTTGTGTTTCAGAGATGAACCACATAGGATATCGTTAAATTAACTGACATAAAAATTTTTCAGTTAAGCATTTCGTACAATAGCTGTAATTTGACGGAGTTAAAACTTTGCAATTTCATTACAATTCTAAATCAAAAGTTTGAGATTCATTGATGGTTTGCACAAGCTTAACGTACATTCAAGTTTTGTGTTTATATGACGTATCTTAAAGGACTCTGGTAAAATAACGCAGCTGGAAGGTTTACGTTCAAATGATGGTGTTTAAATGTTAATTGATGAATGGTAGATTTAAATGGATAGATTTTAAGTTCGCGTTTTCATGAGCGACCTTAAACCTTGTGGTTGAATGTCACAGTTTAAAGGTTGGTATGTACAATGTTGACCAGATGGCGGTAGTGTGTAGACACAGCCATACCAGGTCGTATTTATCATCATTAAAGTCACCTTCCTTACTTACTTATGGCGGCGATGAAATTCACTGGTTCTTGATTCTGCACCAATTAACCTATCAGATAATGGTACAATGTTTGCCTGGTGTTGCATATATCACGTCTGTTGTTGAAACACAAGAATGCCAGGTGACTTTGGGAGTGGATGATAATGTAAAGATCAATATAAATGTGGGAAATCTTGAACCGCCATCACCAGACACAACACATGTTTGGATCTGGCGGGGGGAGGGACTTGCCTGTGACGTCACGATGCCCCGCCTCCAGCCTGGCGCCGCTCTGTGTGTGTGTGTGTGTGTGTGTGTGTGTGTGTGTGTGTGTGTGTGTGATTAGTATTTATGTATTACGGGAGAGAGTTGTACACTCGTGTTGTTCCGTCCCTTAACCTTTACTATGTGTGCTCACACACACACACACACACACACACACACACACACACACACACACACACATAACTTAGGATTTTATCCAGTATTTTCTTTAGACATATACCTTGTAGGTTGATTAGAAAAGATGAGGAAAAAAATATAAAAACATATACATATATTTCCACACGTGTAGATATATGTTATGCATTGAGATGTGGAGAAAGAATTTCTTATATATTAACAAACGTGATTGAGGACTTAAAGAATCTAGTACAAACATAATGGTTATTGTGATAAATAATTCGTTTATGATAAATATGTACTGTGTTGCATTATAATGGTTGTTCAGTACCAAGGTCTGTAAGCCAGAATCCTTAAGACATGATAAAAACGTTTTAAAAACATAAACATTTATGATCATAAGGAACAGATTACATTAGCATGTTTGTATCTAACAGAAAATCAATTATAAGAGAGACCATTTAAGGCAGGAATATTTCATCTCTTAATAAAACATCTACATCTACGTCCTTTTCTTTCATCATTTCTTATGTTCACTTGTAATAAATGCCTCTTATCTAACATAAAAATTCTGTATAGGTATTTGATTAATGTTCTCCAACAACGCGTTGTATAACTCTTCGTTAGTGAAGTTCATTTCGTGTAATGGATCATGCATTACAAAATGTGTCTATCCACACAAGTGTTACACGTCCCAGGTAAAGATATATTCTAGAGATAGTGTATATCTAACATATATATGTGTTTTATAAATATTTATAAAAAGTTTTCCTGAGGGACAATACCTAAGACTTTCGTATTAAAGTTGATCAGTTGTAAGTGATCAAGCATTACAAAGGTGTGTCCATTGCCACAGGTGCTACTGATCCCGGGTCAAGGTATTTCACCATCTTTGTATCTTTAACCTTTCTAGTTATAGACGTTTCATCCCTGATTCCATCCTCACAATCGATGTATGTGGTTTGTGTTGTCTTAACATATCATTAGTCAGTTGAAGTGGAGAACATGCTTCTGAGCCTAGCCACTCTACTCTGTCTTATACATGCTATTCAAGAGGTGTTACCGGATTCCGCCTATAAGTGTTTACGCCGGGGGAAACAACTTACCTCCGGACGGCTTCTTCTTTTTACTTTTGATGATTTGAAAAATTTATTAATCATATTTGGTTTTATGATGTCAATGAGATTGTTGGAAATTGTATATAATAATCTTTATCTGTCATTTGATGAACTTTAATTCATCAAAGTTTATGAATATTGATTGTTTATCTCTCGTTGTTACTGATGTAAATTTTTTATCTAACAAAATACCTTCATTTGATTCATAAAGAATATTCTTAAGAAAAACGTAAATAATTTGTCATTAGTTCTCATCACACAAAATAAAAGTCTGTTTTTTCAAAGTTTTCTCAGTGGATGATGCTAACATTTTGAAGAGTAGAAACTCATAACTTAGAATCCTTGAACCTTGTGTTGATAATAATTACATTACTTTTCTCTAAACAATTCTTTTCTACAGTGTGTAAAACCCGGATAAAAAGTCAGCAACATAGACGCAATTATCTTTATGTTATTGAAAACATTATTGATTTCTACATGTAAAACATTTATCTGCAAAATAGAAATTTTTATGTTAGATATGTTAATCTTAACGATATCACGTTACATATATTTCTGTACCTTGTGCTCCAGAAAAGTTATGAAATCTTATTTATTATCGTATCAAATGTTTAGCTTGCATGCGATATCCCATGTATTTTCCCTAGAAGTCCACAAGTAAAACATATTTTTGCCATATGTATTTAACGGTAATCAGTGATAGGTTGTTAGAATAAGTAAATGTGTAATACATTACCAGGGTAGTAAATCCTTCGTCCATCACAATATACCGTAAGAGTGTCTAAGGCTCACCCTAGCTGGGGTTTACATTGTTGAACAACGTAATGCTTTTTGGTCGGTTTAGGTTTCTTAATTGTTGACTACAGGGACGAGTTTATAAGGAAGTGAGGAATTTGGGAAGGGTTTATTGATGGGTGCCGGGAGTGTGGTGGTGATGATGAAGGATCAGAGAAAATATATTATGTCGGAGGTCAATAGATCCTGGTGCTCGACCCAGAACCTTGACTAATCGTCTATAAGAAAGTGGTTGTTTATGTTTGGCCAAGTCCCAGCTTGGCAGGGGCTCTGGTCTTATGACACACTGTTATCTGGCTTTATTTGTCACTTTTTTTTTCCTTGGACTGAACTGATAAGAACATTAAGAGTTAGAAATCTATCTAAACACACTATGCCATCATATGAATTCTATGTTTTGAATTTGTAAATGATTCCTAAAATGTACATAAGTCGATGTATCACTACACTTGGCATATATTTCAAGACATTTATCTGTTCATTTTTGTCAATTTATCCAATAATGGCGTGTGTCAGTGTGTCTGTCCCTCAGTATAGCAAGTCAAGCATTACTCCACCGTACAACAACTACAACATGGCTTGTGTCAGTGTGTCTGTCCCTCAGTATAGCAAGTCAAGCATTACTCCACCGTACAACAACTACAAGGTCACAAATGAGGGGACAAATAACATATAGGTTGGGTCACGGAAAATGCCTAATGAGCTGAGGAAAAGGAAGGACATTACATACACTGGCTTTATCAGTGAATCATTTTGTGATGGTTGTGAAATATTGGTCATGTGTAGAAGATGGTCCTTGTACATGAATCAGGACAAATATTAGTTTCATAATATGTTATAATGGTATATCTAGCTGGTGAACTGATATGTGATACAATAAATATGATATGTGCATGTTCTATACTTCTCTTCAGAAAAATCTTTGAAACTTATATCCGATTTTTCGCACATGCAGTCAAATTGTGTTTACGAGTTTGATAGATTTTCCTGATATCTGATATCTATAAGAGACACTAATTACTAAAAGCAATTTCACGATGGCAAAATCAGCCAACATTATCAACTGGTACCATGACGCAAGACGACTGCAGAAAGATGACCAGCGTCTCGTTGTACAGTGTACAATGGTGGCCAGTGATATTCACTGTAGGTATACGCAAAATGATATACCTTGTGCACATAGCAGGCAAATTAAAGGATCATCATAAGATTTAGAAATAGAACTATCAAGGAAGGAGAAAGACGTAGGTGTAATTATTAGTCGAGATGTAAAGCCAATACATAAACATTATGAGCAATGTGTACTTCTCCTCCTCCTCTGGCTTTTCATTCTTACTGTCAGATTTTAATATATATAAATAATGGAAGAGCAAGTCACAGCCAAGACAAATTCAGTTACTCGTGGATTACTTGCCTTGCCGATGGTGACTTGTCACTCCAGGTGTAACTACTTACACTTGGAGTCCGGTAACACCATTTCAATGGTATCATTTGAGAAACACAGTAAAGTGGCTGGACTGAAAACGTGTTCTGCACTTCAACTGACTAATTATATGATACGGATAAGGAGGAAAAATCGATTGTAAGGCTGGAATCAGGGATGAAACATCTATAACTGGAAGGGTTAAAGATACAAAGATGGTGAAATACCTTTATCCGGGATCAGTAGCACCTGTGGCAATGGACACACCTTTGTAATGCTTGATCACTTACAACTGATCAACTTTAATACGAAAGTCTTAAGTACCATCCAGCAGGGGAATATTATACAAATATTAACAGATAATATATCTATGTTAGACAGACGCCATATCTAGGAATTATCTCTACTTGGGACGTGTAACACCTGTGTGGATGGACACAACTTTGTAATGTTTGATCCATTACACAAAATAATGTCAACAATAGAGTTATACAACACGTTGTTGAAGATCATTCATGAAATATCTATAGTGAATGATCATATTAGGTAGTACATGGCAGTTCTTCGAAGTAAACCAGAAAAGTGATGCTGAAAGAAAAGGGACGTAATAGGAAATAATTTGTTAAATGTCTAGAAACTTTGATCTTAAAGTAGTCGTCTTGTGTTGGGTCATCTTTTAGACACCAAGAGGAGAACATAGTCTGTGTTTTGTAATCATTAATAAATATATATTCTCAACGCCTTTCATCACTTCTTCCAGACCTTAACGGATTTTGGCTGAACGATCTTGGCCCTGTGTCGGCCACAAAATGCAGCACAATACACATTTATTACAAAAAAAAAAAAAAGAAATTTATCACAACAGTCGTTATGTTTTTTACCGGAATCTTTAAGCTTTCAGTAGCATTTTTAAGTACATAACACAATCATCTGCCTCTTTTACATGCATATAGGTATATCTACAAGTGTATTTGTACATGTTTTATATTATTTATCTGATTTTAAAGTTTATCATGATATCCGTGTAGACAAAATACTAATGGATACCACAACATATGTACAGTTGCTAAAAGATTATTCTGAACTTCTACCATGTTATGACATACCTGGCCCCCTGACCTGCCAGGGCAATAATCTGTTATTGATAAATAATTGATCATATTCTTAGTTGACAACCTAAACCTGCACCAGTGCGGTGGCAATGTCTAATACAGAGAGAGAGAGAGATAGATAGATAGATAGATAGATAGATAGAGAGAGAGAGAGAGAGAGAGAGAGAGAGAGAGAGAGAGAGAGAGAGAGAGAGAGAGAGAGAGAGAGAGAGAGAGAGAGAGAGAGAGAGAGAGAGAGAGAGAGAGAATGTTAACCGCCACACTCCAGTATTTCTGGAAGCGTCAGTCAGAAGTAAACGTGTTTTCGTCACACAAGACAACGTGATCCCAGAAGCCAGTATCTTTATCACAATATTCAGGGTCATATTGCCTGCTCTTCTCCATGTTTAAGTTACTCAGAATCTGGTGTGTGTGTGTGTGTGTGTGTGTGTGTGTGTGTGTGTGTGTGCGGCTGTGTCAGTCCTTGGAGTGAAGTGTGAGTGAGGGGCGCATCATCATCATCAGAGATGAATCATTATGCCAATAATTAGAGCGAGGCTAACCTGACCTCAGGTCTCATCACAACACGGTATGGCGTAGTGGTGGTCTGTGTTTAATATTAGTATACTGAACTGATGGTACTGGTGAGTAATGGGTAAATGGGAGAAATTTCTCTTAACTTAGTGTGAAAATAAGGAATAAACAAAACTAAATACCAGACGAGTATAACAATATATACAGACAACAAAATTCCCGTAACACAAAGATGAAACAAACCAAAGATGTTGCCCATGTAATATGTGATATGAAAATATCACACAAAAACAATAGAATACAATGAAGAAAATGCAAGGCTAAGATAATATAAGTAAAGAAAAGAGAAAGAGAACTAGAAAATATTGAAGTTCTCGTACATGAAAAAGACATATAGACTAGGCTGTCCATCCAACAACAGATTAACGTATAATAGGAGATTAAAATCATAGATTTTACATCTTACATTATTAGATAAAAGGCAAAGAAAATAATATATGCAAATTATGAATAAAGTGTATACTTATATACGATTATGTAGTTAATGACACCAATAGAACAAGCACTAACATTCAAAAATATAATAATCTATGGAAATATTAAGTAAGACATCAAATTATGTTTCAGCAAAACAAGGATGGGATAAATCCAAGGCAAATAGATAACAAACAACCACATTTTTCTACAAACTCAACAAAGATAAAGGCGAAGGTTTTAGATATGAGGAAGTACATACCATATTTCCCCAATACCTACAGTTTTGTAATTAAAGAAAAAAATATTCTTGAGCTTACTTATTGACGAGTCACTTATGCTAGTTAACTTTGTTTTCAAGCTCATTATTGTTAGAGTATTTCCCATCATCTCTTATCTGCATAATCACTTCATCAGGATCATTACGCTTACGTGGACCAATTACAGGATATGTATGTAAATATGTTGCTTTAATGTTAAAGAATGAAACATGTCCTGGTTGATATGGCATGATTGTTGATGAAACCGTCCAGTTGATTTGGTCCCTAACATTGTGTTTAATGTTACCTATATATGTTATTGTTCATAGTTGTCTCAAGTCGCGCGTACAAGACTTTATCCTTGGGAAAAACAGGAAAAACAAGTTTTGGATCATTTCCTTTTTTCTGTTTTCAAACTGAAAACTCGCTGTAAAGTTTTCGTCAACAAACAGACAGCTAGACAGCACAAGGGTAATTAGTACCACCAGCTGTTGACAACGTGCACAATTAAAGCAGCCATTGCTCACGCGAGATTACTCCTGCTTTCCTGTCTTTCTTATATAGTCTTTGTATCGCTACACACAAACACATACACACACACACACACACACACCATCATTGATGTCATTATGTTTCCACTACAAGCTACATTACACTCTCCACTACAAGGTAATTCTGCCCAGTGTACACCCTCTACCGTAACCTGCCATCTTCACTATATTGATGTTTCATCTTCATTACACTAGTGCTTCAACTTCACTATGTTAATGTATCATCTAGGATATCAGATCAATGAAGAAACGAGAGGCGACTATATTTTTGTGCGGCTTCACTATATTTTTGCAAGTGCTGGTCTATGAAAGTTTACTTCGTCAAGTAAATCACTCATCTCACCAGATCGCAGAAATGACTCACGTCCGCGCTGCCCATCGGTACCCTGGCAAGGAATCCTTCCTTGAATTTTTCGAGGCTCACATCCAGCAAACCGGGGCTGTTAAAGATTGTATAAGCCGAACTGAGCTATATTTGCGATACTGTGAATTCTGCGAAGGGTTCGGGTACGAGAAAGCTGCCGTCCTGAACGTCGGGAGAACACTGGGACGGTGGGGCATCAAGGCAGATCGCAGACTTGGAGGACGCAACGGCCGCCACCAGGAGTACGCCTACACCAGAATTGCCTGGTTGTCCAGCAGTGAGGGCCTGGCCCAGGGAGGAAAGCGGTGCCTTCCAGAATGCCAAAGGCCTTCCTGGAAGAGATCACGTCTGGATATCGAACCCGTGCACGAGAGAGTAGTGGTGAAGATCCAGACTCGGCATCAAGATGATGATGACCTGTGCGAAGGCGGACCCAGCAAGGAAACTGGTGTAGTTGACACAGGAGCAGCCGCCATCCCCATCAATGTTTCTTTGGCTCCCACCAAACAACGGGGCAAAGTGATGCCTACCACTGAATTGGTGACCTTGATCCCCTACTTCTATGGGGATGAATCAGGCCTGGTGGATCCCGACGTACTCGTACTGGTCGTCGATGAAGACCCTGATGTGTCCGTCGCTGCAACTGGAGGATCAGCAGCACCTGCAGCAGCAGCCGACCCTAAAGCTGAAGCGGCCGTGTTGAAGATTAAAGTCCACACCACCAACATTCATCCCTGAAATTCCTTGAACCTTAAGTTCCCGTCGCTGAGGTTGGAGAAGCTGCTCCTCCTCCAGCAGTCGACCCTGTTATACCCGGTCCTCAGAAGACACTTTCCATGGCAAAAGTTTTCATTCAGTTGCAAACTATTGACAAACTATTGTACGAATGAAGCGGTTACCATAAAGGAACAAATCGTTAGGAAAAGTTCCTAACATTTATGAATCCCATCCATAGGGATGAAAAAAAAAATAAGAAAAATACATCCATTCTGTTAGGTGCCATAAACATGGCACAAATGGACCCTAAGTCGAACTGCTGACCTCCTAGTGGTAGGGTCCGGGCAACTTTGAGGGAGCATTAACCCTCAAAGGCTAACAGCAGTCGCACAAAAACAATAAAGATTAATCATTATTAGTCATTTACAATAATCACAGACGATGGTTATAGCCTCGCCCACTTATCATCTCATTCGCTGTGAACGAAATCAGAGGCGACTCTGATTGCACCTACATCTATCAGTTTTCTATTTATTCAACCATCTATCTATCTGTCTATCGTCCTTGTTTGAAGATTTTCTGTATCATGTAAATCTCAGGCATTGAAATGTCCTGAGATTAATGTCGAAGTGAATGAATGAATTCCAGTTTGAACTGAAATACTTAGCCCCGTTTTTGCACTTTCCTTCACCATTTGTCCACCATTCATTCCCCTTAAGAATCAACGAACTAACTTCAGAGTTGCATTACAAATATATGAAACATGTCACCAACTCACTGTTTTGTTCACATTTCTAATTATATTACATCTGTCAGTTTCTAACTGCGATCATCGCATGATTATCTTTATATATTTGCTGCTGTTCAAGTTCCTTCACGAGAATAATAAACCAGACCTTGTTTTCATCATGTAACATGCAGTTCAAGAAGAAAGTCTATAGATGAGAAAAATCCAATGGCATAAATTCAATTAATTAGATTACACGCAGAATATTCGCCCTTCTTGCCCAACACCATTTCAGAAGTAATGGTTGCTCCAACATCGGCAGTTGAGACAAAGAAAGAAAAACAAAAATATGTTCAGTAAAAATACATTAGTACAAAGACAATGTATCGTATGTACCGATATGAAAGATGATATATAGTCTTTTTTTTTTTTTCCAAAAGAAGGAACAGAGAAGAGGGCCAGGTGAGGGTATTCCCTCAAAGACCCAGTCCTCTGTTCTTAACGCTACCTCGCTATCGCGGGAAATGGCGAATAGTATGAAAAAAAAAAAATATATATATATATATATATATATATATATATATATATATATATATATATATATATATATATATATATATATATATATATATATATATATATATATATATATATATATATATATATATATACATATATATATATATATATATATATATATATATATATATATATATATATATATATATATATATATATATATATATATATATATATATATATATATACAGCTCAGATTGGGGTATATAAATGTGTGTTGATGTAACCAGGGTGAAAAAAAAGGAGAGATAGGTAGTATGTTTGAGGAAAGGAACCGGTATATGTAAATCCATTCCGCTTTAGGGAAAAGAAGTTTAAGAGATCCTATACAGGTATATAAAGTTATTGTATTGGCATCCCTTTAAGCTTGATATTTTTACTTCCTGTAACTAGTTCCAACAATTAAAATAATATTCAGCATTGTGATTTAAGTGACTGAATTTAGGATGCATTTGGATCTGTCAAAAATTGTATTTAGCAAATACTTCATATTTCAATTGACCCGTTCTGTATCTTTATTCATTTCGTCTGAGTTTTATCACCTTTCTATTACTGTTTAATATCAACAGTAGCCCGTCTACGTAGTTGGGGCTTTGAAGCAAAGGAAACTTTTTCTAGCCTAGGTTAGGGTAGCATCTAAACCAAACCTAAATGACCTTACCTTAGAAATATGTTCAGACAGTACCTTCTGAAAATATTTCTTAAGGTAAGGTCGTGGGGATTAGTTTAGGTGCTCACTAAACCTTGGCCAGAAAAAGTTTGCTTTAAAGCCACAACTAGTTGAAAGGCCTACTTTAAGTGGTGATATTGAAATCGATTTGCTCCAGTGTGCCCCTCCGTCCGTTTGTTTTATGTCCATCTAAAGATACATACATTCAAATTTTGATGTAGATTGATTTCCTATCATAGTTTCATCTACGGAATTCTACTTCTTCGGTTCAGCACACCATTGTGGTAATGAAGGGAAAGTCACCACATTTACAAGCCGAGTCGACGTAGCTTATCCCACCTCGTTAGAGAGAAAACTTACCTGTATTTGAATTAATGAACGGGAACAGAGAAGACAAAATTTTGATAGTTTATTATACAACTATATGATTTATATTATATACATTACCACATTTCCTGCACTTTCCATCACAAATTTGCTGAGGTCATAACCTTGAAGTTACCATTACCTTACAACCTTAAGGATGGTGGTCTACAACACCTCTAGATTGATGGAGAAAACGAAAAGTTTCGTTTTACTATTAAGACCACAGAAATGTGGTAATTCCACTTCACTACCACTAACTACTAGTTATTTTACTTGTTGATTTTCACGGCTAAGATTTTCATCCTCTGAGCGAAGCCATACAATAATCGTCCTTATCTACTCTGAGTATTGGATAGCCTCCTGATGATCAAGATTGCTGTTTTGGTTGTCCGTTTCCTTGTTACTGGTGCGTCTCACTGCACACCTTACATGAGTGCCTTCCACAGTATTAGGGACAGCTGCTGGGCCTCACTGTAGCTACTTCTGGGACGGTTGCCAATCTTCCTCGTATTCCCTCATGACCACCGCGCCAAACCGACTCCCACCATCAGGCCGAAACGCACAAACATTTCTGAAAAAATTGAGACAACCACTTTCGCGTCAGTTTTGACACCAAGTGAATTTCTACGACAATTACGCTCAAGATGCTTGGTTTTTCGTTCATGGATTGAACAGAAGCAACCAACGATGGTTGCTACTGCCCAATCCATGAAGTCCCCCCCACCACGGAAAGGTAACCAAGCTTCGGGGGGGATGGGTGTTTACCCTGACGCCAACGGAGAAACTCAATACAATATTTTTATTATAACTTTCCTTAATCTTGAAAAATGAATCAATCAGAGGGAAGAATAGCCCCAGCCATATGAAGATTGGCTAACCAAATGTATATAGTTGTCAGTCCTCCTAACACTTGTATGTTTTCGATCATTAGAGCATCCATCTATTCATCTCATATAAGTGTTGCTAGGACAGTTGTCTATTAGTGCAGAGATCTTTTCCTCGGTAAAGAAAGTGTAGCCGGACTCCGCCCTCATGAGGTTACTGCACGACAGCAAAGATCACCCTTTGGTAGGCTGTGCTATAGGCAGCACAGCTCCGTCAAAGATCTCACTCCATAAGTGAACATATATAGATTCTTTTTTGAACATTTTGTCTTGTCTATAAGGAACTCATCAGTTCTTCTCCAGTGAAAGCAAAAAATCATCGAGAAATTCATTTGTCTTCTCAATATCAGGATCTTGTGGCTCTGTGTGTGGGACGGGGCTGGTGGGCTGTGTGTCTGGCTGTGTTTGGGAAGCGGGGCTGGTGGTCTCTGTGACTGGCTGTGTCTGGGGAGCGGGGCTGGTGGTCTCTGTGACTTGCTGTGTCTGGGGAGCGGGGCTGGTGGTCTCTGTGACTTGCTGTGTCTGGGAAGCGGGGCTGGTGGTCTCTGTGACTGGCTGTGTCTGGAGATCAGGGGAAGTCTTGGGTATAAATTTCAATATACTGTGAGCGATATCGTCTCTCAACCGATCCCTCTCGATCTTCTCTTGCACGGCCTTCATGATACGTTTGGGCGGCTTTCTCCATTTTCTTTGCATTTCAGTTGGTGATCCTGCGCCATCGAGCCACATGATACCAGAATAGTATCGTTCCTGTTTCCCAACGGGTCCAATCTTGGTGTCACACATGATGCCGAGGGAACCCAAATGGCGGCCGATGTTTACGTTGGAAGCCACGGGCTCGTTATGTATCTTGCAGTAACTTTCATACCGTTGCTGCAGCTCTTTCCTGCTGATAAGGTACCGCTTCATAGTAATAGTCTTTCCCTTCATTTGAACGAAGGTATTCATGAAACTAACAAAGGAAGCCTTTCCTTTGTAATCCCGTTTGTAGTAACAGAAGGCCATTGAAGACGTGGACTGGGTCAGGCGAAGTTACACAGACTAACAAGATAGTCCTTTAATCAATGGTCCTGTATCAGCACTGAACTCGAAATACGTAAGAACGACAATTTGAACCCACGGCTGGAGGCCCATTTGATGATATTCTCACGTCTTGCTCAACCAAGTAACCTCGGTTAGACCTTGTTTATATTCAAATATAGTAAAGTTAATATAGTGAAGCTTGATGATTCTATTTATACGTAAGTTGCAATGTAGTTTGTATATATATATATATATATATATATATATATATATATATATATATATATATATATATATATATATATATATATATATATATATATATATATATATATATATATATGTATATATATATATATATATATATATATATATATATATATATATATATATACATATATATATATATATATATATATATATATATATATATATATATATATATATATATATATATATATATATATATATATATATATATATATATATATATATATATATATATATATACATTCAATAATGGATTGAACTTGGCTCCTAAGGTGATTTTGTTGTTGGAGTGGGACCTCCAGCTATTCTGTCCACCTTTTCCCTTTCTAGACATGTGGTGGTGCATTAGGTAGTGTGGCAACCTTTGTCTTCATCTTTTTGGGTGCAGGCTTCCAAACCTCGTGGAGAGGTTGTGGGGTTTGCTTCTCTGCTGCACCCGACATAGCCATCTGGTCGTAGCTATCTACCCGGGCTGGTGGGTCAGCCAGCATAGCTACACGCTCACTCGGTACCTGGGCTGGTGGACGAGCAGCCTTCCTTACTTCCATGGCTACAGTCTGCCTAACGATCTGGGGTTGTGGAGCAGCCATCCTTACTACCACCCAGGTTGGTTGGGCAGCCTTCTTTCGTTTCTTTGCTACACCCTTCTAGTTGGGCTGGTTGGGCAACCTTCTTTTTCCTCTTCTTCGATACAACCTGCCAACCGAATTCGTCTGCTGGTGGGTCCGTTTCTTTCATGGATACAGCCTCTGTAGCCACTTGGGCTGGCCGGTCAACCTTCGGTTGTAGGTAAAAGTATATATATAGAATAATGTGGTTATCATCAGCAGCCAGAGGCCATTCCTCCCTCCTTGCCTGCAGAGTTCTTGATTTTCTGGAAAGTTCTACGAGATTCTGGTAAGATAAATACCATTGAGAAGACGTTGTTAGGGTACAGTTAGGTTCAGTTTAGAGTTGGTTGTGGGATGGTTCTTTTACTGTGTCGTATCAGCCAGATGGGTATTTCTTTTCACAGTTTTCGTTAAAGTTTGTTTTCTGGAGGCATAATCTAGAGCACTATTTTCCATATGTTTATCATTTTTGTTGTTATAGTTTCATTATCATCATTAATTTTGTTATTGTTGATGCTCAAATATTTCATGCTATGTTCGTGATTGCCGTGGAAGTGTCTGACATCTTGCTAGAAGACTTTCTGGTCACAATATTTCTGCACTGGGGAGTTGATCGTATTCTTTTATTGCAGGTTTTGTTATTATCTTGCTTTACATTGAGGTCTACTGGAGGTTTTCCCAATGCTGGTTGAACATATGTCCAGCCACAGGAGTTAGCGTAAGATACAGTATTGATGAAACTTATCTATCTATATACCTATCTAAATATCGCTCTATCAATCTATCAATCTAACTATGTATCTATCTATCTATCTTTCTATCTATCTATCTTTATCTGAAAGTCAACAATAATAAAATCATTGATATATGAAGTATAACAATGTCCTCTCAATGGCAATTATCTCACCAGATCTAGAACCTTCCAGAAAACTATGAACTCTGCAGGCAAGTAGGGAAGAATGGTCTCTGGCTATTGATAAAACCATATTATTCCATATATATGTTTTATATATACATATTTATGTATATATATGAATGTATATATAACGTACAGAATAATGCGGCCATCATCAGTATCGAAGAAAACTGAAAAGATGAGGTCCCACCGAGATTCGAACTCGAATTGCTGGATCCAAAGTCCAGAGTGCTAACCCTTACACCATGGGACCTGATAAGAAAAGATGTGATTTCATCTAAATGTTTTACATATAATCAACCAGAGGCCATTCTTCCCTCCCTGCCTGCAGGGTTCAAGGTTTTCTAGAAGGTTCTCGAAGATTCTGGTAAGATCATTACCTTTGAGAGGTCGTCGTTAGGTGACAGTCAGGTTCACTCTATGGTTGGTGTTTGTAGTTGGTTGTCCGAGGATGTTGTTATACTTGATCAATTTTGTAATTGTTGACTTTCAGGTAGGAAGTACTCATTTACGATGCATCCTTGTACTCACAACAACCTTATGAGTCACTTCAAGATTTATCTTCACTACAACTTTATCTTCACTACACCATTAAAGTTGAAGTCAATGGTCACATTCACTACAATCTCAACACGACTGGTCTTATACCTAACCCATATCATCACTACATCCATGTACATGAATTTCTTGCAGAATAACGCAGATATCAATGATTTCTGTGAAAATTGACGTACACAGCCTTACGTATCTATCGATGTATCTAATATCTGGGTTTTACCTATCTATCTACCGATCTATCTATCTATCTATCTTTCTAAATCAGAAAGTCAACAACAATATCATTAATGATACGTATAACTACGTCCTCTCAATGGCAGTTCCTACCCAGAATCTTCGAGAACCTTCTAGAAAACCTTGAACCCTGCAGGCAGGGAGGGAGGAATGGCCTCTGGTTGATTATATGTAAAACATTTAGATGAAATCACATCTTTTCTTATCAGGTCCCATGGTGTAAGGGTTAGCACTCTGGACTCTAAATCCAGCAATCCGAGTTCGAATCTCGGTGGGACCTCACCTTTTCAGTTTTCTTAGAAACTGATGATGGAACTGAGCCATATAGTTGACCGTCGATGGACATATATTTCTTACGGCCCACCATTTTATTTAAGTATGAAGATCTCACGGCAGAGAGGAAACGTGTGATATTCAAAATCAAAAGCCGCAATTGCCCTCATGGTAATGGTCGACATGTTTGCAGACAGATGACACAGACATGTGAGAAGTTAGACAAATATGGACGTTCCTGGTTGCTCTATAGCCTAGGTTTATTATCACTTGTAATGAAGGAGAAATGTTGCACATTATTCCACACCTTTTTATTTAGGCTAGGTTAGGCCAGGATGGGTAGGGTCCATAACGTAACAGAGCTGGGAAATGCATCATATCGGATCTGTATTTGTGCAAAATGGCGCAAGTTTGTGGAAGTGATTTACGCAATGCCGGAGAGAATCCACCTCCACCAGAAATAATGTCTCAGACCATACAATATCTGCTGTTGGACGAGCAGGGGACATTAGACCAATATATTCCTGTAGTTTACTGCTCTTCCCAAACACGTAGCAAGACATTCGTAAAAGGGTTAAACTGAACTTTTCCATCGGTTTTCAGATCTTTAATTACTTACACAAGTTCCAACAGATGGAAAAAGTCATTTGAAAAATCAGAAATTATTTGCCTATAAAAAGCATTTTGATCGATTGTACCAAATATTCAAATATTTATGTACCCGACAAAATATTCAGTCACTCCTATATCCGACATTTTTCCTGCTGGCTGGTGCCTTTAAAGTCATATGGTAATTTACCGCAATTAGATTATAGATATATTCATCTATATGGAATGGCTCAGCGTGAAGAAACATATATATTTTCACTAAATCCACCTCTTCACTACACTCCCATCTTCACTACATAGTTCTAACACAACATCTTGACTACACCATTGTATGACCACATTATCATATTGTGTTCGTATCTTCACCACAGCCTCGACAAAATTGATGTTTTCTTTACACATCAGAGTAGATGGCCATCTTTATTATGACAGAGAACACACATAACATATTAAACCACTTATCTTTAGTCACTTTAATCTAATTTTTGCTGATAAAAACGAATTATAATGACAATCCTTGTGTTCTGTGACGGGACTCATTGTACGTGTGAAGGAACTGTTGCGAGGCATATGTATTTAAACTATTCAGAAATAAAATTAACTGTATTAAAGTATTGACTTCACTATATTAGACTTCTCTATATTAAGCTATGCTAGGATATGATCAGTTCCCAGGTTATATAAGGGCGGGAGCCGGGACCGAGAGCATCATTTGAGCTGTGACCTCTGTCGAGTGAACATCTCTGCTCCGCCTTGCAAGCTCCCTCAACCTTTCCTCGAACACTTCAATATAATAATGTTCACCAAGGAGGTAGGACGATCCTCCTTTGTCCAGGAGATGGAATTTGAATATGTCCATGTATTTGACATGGGCTATGGCTGTGTGGACATGGAGGTGGAATACCCAGACGTGGAAGTGATGGATGGAGTGGAATTTGGCTGTGTGGATATGGAGGTGGAATACCCAGACGTTGAAGAGATGGATGGAGTGGAATTGGTGGAATACCCGGACGTGGAAGTCATGGATGGAGTGGAATTTGGCTGTGTGGATATGGAGGTGGAATACCCAGAAGTGGAATTGGAGGAAATGGAATATGGGTGAAGCTGGTATGAACGCCATATGGATTTGGTGAAGGCTGACCTCGTAATGTGTTGACGTAAACTAGGTCAACCACTGTGACCATGTGGCGGGGAGGGCTAC
>NC_092281.1:35099705-35174705 GCF_036320965.1 Panulirus ornatus
GTCCATTGCCACAGGTGCTATGATCCCGGGTAAAGGTATTTCACCATCTTTGTATCTTTAACCTTTCTAGTTATAGATGTTTCATCCCTGATTCCATCCTCACAATCGATGTATGTGTTTTGTGTTGTCTTTATCCTTAACATATCATTAATCAGTTGAAGTGGAGAACATTCTTCTGAGCCTAGCCACTCTACTCTGTCTTCCATATGCTATCTAAGAGGTGTTACCGGATTCCGCCTATATGTGTTTACGCTGAGAGTAACAAGTTACTTCCGGACGGCTTTTCCTTTTATTACTTTTGATGACTTGAAAATTTTGTGTAACATAATTGAATCTGTGATATTAATGAGATTGTTGAAATTCGCATATCATATTCTTTATTTGTTATTTAATGATCTTTAGTTAATCAGACTTGATTGTTTGTGTCTTGCTGATTTTGACATACATTTTCTCTGAAAGATACTTTGATTTGATTCGTATTGAACATCTAAAGGAAAAACATTGATGATTTTTTCATTAGTGTTCACAAAAGCAAAATAAACAAGTCTCTTTTTCAAAGTATATTTAATGGACCTTACTAAAGTTTTGAAGAATATAAACTCAAACTTGTTTAAGACCTTCTAAACCTTGTGCTGATAATTACTACATTACGTTTCTGTAGACAATATCGTTTTAATGCGTAAAACCCGGATAAAAAACTTGTAATATAAAATGTGATGGAACTATGTTTAGGTTGTTCAAGATATTACTGATATCTACATGTAAAACATTTCTTTTATCAGCAAAATACAAATATTTATGTTAGATATGTTAATTCTACCGGTTTCATGTTACGTACATTTCTGTACCCTGTCCTCCAGAAAAGTTATGGGATTTTATTTCTTATTGTATAAAATAATTTGCTTAGAATGAATGTCCCACGTACTTTCTACAGAAATCCATAGGAATATACTTGATCACGCGCAAAATTGTGATCCTTACCAATACATATATATATATATATATATATATATATATATATATATATATATATATATATATATATATATATATATATATATATATATATATATATATATATATATATATATATATATATATATATATATATCTATATATATATATATATATATATATATATATATATATATATATATATATTTTTTTTTTTTCTTTCTTTCAAACTATTCGCCATTTCCCGCGTTAGCGAGGTAGCGTTAAGAACAGAGAACTGGGCCTTTGAGGGAATATCCTCACCTGGCCCCCTTCTCTGTTCCTTCTTTTGGAAAATTAAAAAAAAAAAATGAGAGGGGAGGATTTCCAGCCCCCCGCTCCCTCCCCTTTTAGTCGCCTTCTACGACACGCAGGGAATACGTGTGAAGTATTCTTTCTCCCCTATCCCCAGGGATCAATATATATATATATATATATATATATATATATATATATATATATATATATATATATATATATATATATATATATATATATATATATATATATCACATACAAACCTCCAACAGCCAGGATCTAACCCGGGACCCCTGTGCAACAGGCGGGAGAGCTACCGCTAGGCTGTGAGCCAATCGGTAGCATTCCCTCCTCTTGCACAAGGGTCTCGGGTTCATTCCTGGCTGTTGGAGGTTTGTATGTTCTATGAAGGTGCGCATTCATATGCACTTTGTTCGTATATATATATATATATATATATATATATATATATATATATATATATATATATATATATATATATATATATATATATATATATATATATCCTTCATTATGTTTACTTTCGATAATGAGGAACAGAAGAACAAGCTAAGCAAGTAAATTTCGTCAAAGACATCTCTCTTTTCTTAACGCTGCCTCGCAAAGATTTTCATTAATTCAAATTGAAGAAACAGACGTATTTTTCTATTGTCTGGTTAGCTCAGTGGTAGAGCGTGAGTCTCACACACTCAAGGTCGTGGGTTCGAGACCCACACTAGACATGTTTTTTGTCTTTATCTTTTTTTATTTTGTCCGCATCACATGTGTGCAACATTCAGTATGGTCGTCCAACGTTATAGTGAAGATCTTCACAATAAATTGAGGTTTTCGACCTTATCTGAAAGGGTCAGGTCCACCAAGACGTCCTTGAAATCTTCCAGAAGCTTCTGGCGATCCTCCTCCAACTGCTGGGCACATCAGAGTTAACATGGGCCGGACATCGGTTGTGGAACGACTTAATCTGCTTCCAGTAGTTAGCAGGGATGATAATGAGGGCTCTGACCTCATACCAGGTCAGCTTAGCTCCAGTCTATTGCTTAGTTCCAGTCTATTACTTAGTTCCAGTCTATTGTTTAGTTCCAGTCTATTGCTTAGTTCCAGTCTATTTTTTAGTTCCAGTCTATTGCTTAGTTCCAGTCTATTTTTTAGTTCCAGTCTATTGCTTAGTTCCAGTCTATTGCTTAGTTCCAGTCTATTGTTTAGTTCCAGTCTATTGCTTAGTTCCAGTCTATTGTTTAGTTCCAGTCTATTGCTTAGTTCCAGTCTATTTTTTAGTTCCAGTCTATTGCTTAGTTCCAGTCTATTTTTTAGTTCCAGTCTATTGCTTAGTTCCAGTCTATTGTTTAGTTCCAGTCTATTGCTTAGTTCCAGTCTATTTTTTAGTTCCAGTCTATTGCTTAGTTCCAGTCTATTGCTTAGTTCCAGTCTATTACTTAGTTCCAGTCTATTGTTTAGTTCCAGTCTATTGCAACGAAAATAAAAAAGTAAAACATTTCTTTGTGGAAAATTGAGAGGAAAACACGACAGCAACATGGAGATTTACCCTGTGGTTATTTTGCCGGCAAGTCGGCAACGGTCGGTCAAACACTATTTTGCCGTGGTAATCTCAGTACTTCATATAATACTATGTCACAAAATATGTTCTTGGGGGCGTAGCTCAGTGGTAGAGCACTCGCTTGGCATGCGAGAGGACCCGGGTTCAAACCCCGGCGCCTCCATTTTTTATTTGGGAAATTCATTGTTTTCAGTCTTGTACATATATATATATATATATATATATATATATATATATATATATATATATATATATATATATATATATATATATATATATATATGCATATATCGTCCGATCAGGGAAGTTAAGCAACGTTGGGTCTGGTCAGTACTTGGATGGGTGACCATCTGGGAACACCAGATGCTGTTATCCCTGGGGATAGGGAAGAAAGTATACTTGCCACGTATTCCCTGTGTGTCGTACAAGGCGACTAAAAGGGAAGGGAGCGGGAGGCTGGAAATCCTTCCCTCTCATTTTCAATTTTCCAAAAGACGGAACAGAGAAGACATAAAGATATTGTAAAGATGTAACTAATATAAGATATAACAATGAATGGAAGATACGGATGTAGCTGAAACAAGGAGTAATGAAGATTAAGGTGCAATGAAAATTATTCTGTAGTGAAGACAAATATGTATGTTGAATTTTGTATTGAACATCAAGAAGTAATGATAATGATGAGAGTGTAGTGACGATGAGGGTTTATATGGGAGTAGTGACAATTGCCTTTACAATGATAATGAGGTAACACAATGAGAAACACAAACTTTCCAAAGCTACGTTCAAGTCAGTCTTTGAACTAAGTTCGGTAAACAGAAGGATGATGTTAAGATGAGAGTGTAGCGAGGAAGAGTATAGTGATGATAAGGATATTGTCAAGATAGGTTGTGGTGAAAAAAGAATGTAGTGAAGATACGAATGTACTAGAGATAAGGGTTAGTAAAGAGTGAAGTGTGTTCAAAATGATTATGTAGTGAAGATAAGAACTATTCTTAGTGAACATTAGGGAGTGCAATGATGATGGTATGGTAGAAATAACAGTGTAGTGAAGAAGAGGGTATAGTGAAGATATTATTTAGTGAAAATATACTAGTAATGAAGATACACGTTAGTGAATATGAGGTTGTAGTGAACTTAACCTTATTGACCTGATCCCCCAAATCCTCCAAAGTACGTTCAAGGACGGATCCAAAACCGACCGAAAAGGCTATTTCTCTGTGTATTGTTAGTGGTGGTGGTGTGTGTAGGTGTGTGTAATCATCTATTTGCACTGTATTAGGAGGGAGTTTTACACTCGTGGGGTCCCGTGTAAGTACGTTGTTTGTGTGAGCGGGTAAAATCTAAAGCCTTTCTTGAAACCAGCTTATTCAAGATAAGGTCGTATGAAGATGGGGTTGTAGTGAAGATTATAATAAGCCTTGCATAGTGAAGATAAAGGTATTACGGAGAGGAGATGTAGTGAAGAAGAATATATTAAACACAAAAGGAATCAAGCGAAGTGCAGGGTCGGCCTACTAGCTTGAACTTACATTTCAGGTCAAAGGCATTCGAGTACATAGTATTCGAATAATTATTTCCGTATCAGGGGCGATCATAGGCTAGCGGTAGCTCTCCCGCCCGTTGCACAGGGGTCCCGGGTTCGATCCTGGCTGTTGGAGGTTTGTGTTTCATGAGAGTGCTCGTTCATATGCACTTAGTTCGTATATATATATATATATATATATATATATATATATATATATATATATATATATATATATATATATATATATATATACACACACTTACACACACACACACGTATATATATATATATATATATATATATATATATATATATATATATATATATATATATATATATATATATATATATATATATATATATATATATATATATATATAAATGTATATATATATATATTCCTATGAGTCCACGGAGAAAATGAAACACGATAAGTTCCCAAGTGGACTTTCGTGTAATAATGGCAAGCAAGTATGAAAGATAGAGTATGAAAGACAAAGATAGTGGACAAGTGTTATGTATTCTGTGTCCCTGATAACCATTTGATCTGACTCAATCAGATAAGGTCGAAAACGCCAGTAGTGAAGATGTACAAAGGATAATTGAACGGTGTACGTACGTACGTAGTGTGAGTATCTTGACTGATAGAAAGTACTGAAAGCGGCAGGAAGTAGCGAGATATTGTATTGTGCTTCGTACAAGACTGGCGGGCGACTCCGTCCTTCGTGCTGTGCCACACACAGTCTGGTGATTGTCGGGATGTGTAGCCATAATGTTTGATCTTATGACCATTAGTGATGCATCATGTGATGTTTACTATCACAACATCGGCTTCTTCCTCCTCCTCCAGGAGAGTGGCAATCAGGTGGCGGTTATTGTGGTAGCCCGGCACATGCAACTGTAAGATTTCAAGCAACGTTCAGAAAATGGGACACATTATAAAGAGTTCCATAATTTTTCTAATTCTTCCCCAAATTCATGTGGACCTGCAACACTGAAAATGTTGAAATACCGCTGGTGCAGAGGGAGGGAGAGGCAGGCCTGGGATGAGAGTGAGGCTTTGTAGGAGAGAAAAGCTCGGGATGAGAGAGGCTGAACACAAGATGTTTGGCTGGAGAGTGAGGCTTTGAAGGAGAGAGAGGCTTAGGATGAGGGTTGGGTTGTACCAGAGAGAGAGGCTTGGGATGAGGGTTGGGTTGTACCAGAGAGAGAGGCTTGGGATGAGGGTTGGGTTGTACCAGAGAGAGAGGCTTAGGATGAGGGTTGGGTTGTACCAGAGAGAGAGGCTTGGGATGAGGGTTGGGTTGTACCAGAGAGAGAGGCTTGGGATGAGGGTTGGGTTGTACCAGAGAGAGAGGCTTGGGATGAGGGTTGGGTTGTACCAGAGAGAGAGGCTTGGGATGAGGGTTGGGTTGTACCACAGAGAGAGGCTTGGGATGAGGGTTGGGTTGTACCAGAGAGAGAGGCTTGGGATGAGGGTTGGGTTGTACCAGAGAGAGAGGCTTGGGATGAGGGTTGGGTTGTACCAGAGAGAGAGGCTTGGGACGAGGGTTGGGTTGTACCAGAGAGAGAGGCTTGGGATGAGGGTTGGGTTGTACCAGAGAGAGAGGCTTGGGATGAGGGTTGGGTTGTACCAGAGAGAGAGGCTTGGGATGAGGGTTGGGTTGTACCAGAGAGAGAGGCTTGGGATGAGGGAGTCTGAACATGAGATAGGTTTGTGAGGAAAGTGAGGATTTGAAAGAGAGAGAGAGACTTTATGTGAAAAAGGAAGGACAGGCGGAGGAGGCTTGGGATGAGAGTCAGGCAGGACAGGAGAGAGAGGCTTGGGACGAGAGTCAGGCAGGACAGGAGAGAGAGGTTTGGGACGAGAGTCAGGCAGGACAGGAGAGAGAGGCTTGGGACGAGAGTCAGGCAGGACAGGAGAGAGAGGCTTGGGACGAGAGTCAGGCTGGACAGGAGAGAGAGGCTTGGGACGAGAGTCAGGCAGGACAGGAGAGAGAGGCTTGGGACGAGAGTCAGGCAGGACAGGAGAGAGAGGCTTGGGACGAGAGTAGAGAAGTGAACCTTCATAACTTATCCTTCAATAAAAAAGGGTTGTCTTGCTCCACTCAGTTGGAATGGGAAAGTAGTTGAAAATAACAAGTTGATGAATTGAAGATTTTAGTGTGGCAAAACCTGCACTGATTTTAAGGTCACACATGAAAGAAGATTAACATTTCAGAAGGTTGAAGGAAGATGAATATAAATGTCATCATTGATAGACTATTAGATTCATTAGAAGCCTCGGTAGATGAATGTTCTTGTTATTTTTATTAAGAATGAGGATGAATTAGTAATTAAGGCACACGGCGCTAATATCTTTGGTTAGTGAGCCATTATGTTTTGCACTGGTGTTATATTAAAGAACTAGAGTATGAGTGACGGAGTGAGATGTGGAGATTATATATCATTGTGAGTTATTACATAAAGTGATCGTGATGAACGTTACGAAGATCAGGCAAACTATGAGGCTCATTATTCCTACATCAGATATAATAATGTCAATCATTCCAGTAATCTTACCATAATTGACCTCTTCCATCTAGGCAGCCTCCCTCCCTCTTATCTTCTCCAGAACAAACCTGGTTCATTCTTGTGAGAGACGATAGTGTTTACTAAACTCTTCCTGTGACCAACATGTAAATGGTGTGACTGATCACCACACCTTACCTCACCTACTTCCTCCACCTGATCAATCTGCATCACTCCTTCCATTGCTCACTTCCATAATAGAATTAACGTTTCACTACAAATGACCAGATTCACTTGGCCATGTTTGTTAACATCAGAGCAATAATCTTGAAGACCGACCATTCCTCACTATTGACCTTTAAGGCAGGAATCATTATTTTCCTCAAACTATCAATTGCTATTTATGTGGGGTCGGTCGGCTGTGGCTCCGGAGGGGTAAGCGACAACACAGACTCTGGTGGAGTTCCAGTAATGATGTTACTGAGTCAGTCGGGCACACAACACTGTGGTACACCTGGTAATATTTTGTTTGTCTTAACTAAGTCGATAAGTGGAAAACTGAGCAGCAGTTTACTTGCTTAGCTTGTGTACTTGTTCCTGGATTGTTGATGACGTTCACAATAATAGGTATAGGACTGGTCTTATATCTCTGTGTTCCAGCTGTGATTGGTACAAGTCGAGTGTACTGACGAACGGCGGTCCGTGGGGATGAGGAGAGAGAGAGAGAGAGAGAGAGAGAGAGAGAGAGAGAGAGAGAGAGAGAGAGAGAGAGAGAGAGAGAGAGAGAGGTCATTGTGCCGGGGGTGATGGGGGTCAGGGGTGGTGTTGGTGGGGTGGACGGGGTCAGCCAGATGAGCACATCTTGGTAGGTGGTGTGAGATGGACCCAGGAGGATTGTGTGTGTTGTGTCCAGCTGGTGGTGCCTGTGTGTGTGTGGCTCTAGTTAGTCAGGAGGACCTGGCTGGGGCGCGGCTCAGGTACAATAAAGATGGTATAGACATTCCTGAGCTTGAAGAGTGATGTCAGTCGGCGGTGAAGGTAGAGACAGTATGAGGAAGATTTGATGATGGAGTGAATGTGTTGAATATGAAATGTCTGAGGACAACATGTGGTGTGACGCGGGTTGATCCAGTAAGTAATGATAGGGTAAGAGAGATGTGTCATGATAAATAGAACATGGTTGACAGAGCTGAAGAAGGTGTACTGAAATGGTTTAGACATTTGGAGAGAGTGAGTGAGGGGAGGTTAAAGGAGGATACATGTGTCAGAAGTGTAGAGGACAAGAATAGGGCGGCCATATTGGAGATGGATGGAGGAAGTGAACAAGAGTTTAAGTGATCAGGGCCTGAATATGCTCAAGGTCACGTGAGAGGCGTGTATAGGATAAAGTGAACTAGGGCGATGTGATTTACAGGGGACGACCTGCTATCAGTGAACTGAAGCAGGACATATGAATCAAATGGGGTAAACCACGGACAGGGTTGTAGGGCCTGGTTCTGGACTGTGGGCTGTGCTTTCGTTGCATTACATATGACAGGTAAGGAATGTATGTGAGGGTATGAAGCATTATCTTATGTTCCTGGTGCTATCTCGATACTGTGGACAACGGTGAACAGAACATCGTAGACACAGAGTTTAAAAGGCCATATTATGAATGGTAGCCAGGGAATGAATGGCCCAGGAAATGGAAGCATTTAAAAGTTCGCGTTAAGTGATGGACTTCAATAGAATGTACAAACTTCCTTTCCAGTAACTGAACTAAAGCTTATGTTTATTTCCAGAGACGGAGTTTGATGGTTCATTATATAAAGACAGACTTCAAAGGATATCGTTGAATTAAGTGACTATAATTTTTTTCAATTAAATGAGACATTTCCTAAAACAGCTGCAATTTGACGGAGTTTAAAAGTTCGCAGTTGTTTGAGAGAATTTTAAAGTTATTGACGGGATCAAAAGTTTAAGTTTAAATGACGCTTTGCACAAATTTTCGTTTAAATGACATACTTTCAATGTTTGTCTTTATATAATTTAGTTTAAAAGTCTCTGATCAAATAAAGCAGCTGAAATGATAACGCTCGAATACTGACGCTTAAATGTTCCTGAATAAATGACGGAGTTGAATGGATGGATTTTAAGTTCGCGTTTGTGGGAGGAATTTTGAAAAATTGTGTTTAAATGTCAGAGTTTAAATGATCATATGTACAATGTTGACCAGATGGCGGTAGTGTGTAGACACAGCCATACCAGGTCGTATTTATCATCATTAAAGTCACCTTCCTTACTTACTTATGGCGGCGATGAAATTCACTGGTTCTTGATTCTGCACCAATTAACCTATCAGATAATGGTACAATGTTTGCCTGGTGTTGCATATATCACGTCTGTTGTTGAAACACAAGAATGCCAGGTGACTTTGGGAGTGGATGATAATGTAAAGATCAATATAAATGTGGGAAATCTTGAACCGCCATCACCAGACACAACACATGTTTGGATCTGGCGGGGGGAGGGACTTGCCTGTGACGTCACGATGCCCCGCCTCCAGCCTGGCGCCGCTCTGTGTGTGTGTGTGTGTGTGTGTGTGTGTGTGTGTGATTAGTATTTATGTATTACGGGAGAGAGTTGTACACTCGTGTTGTTCCGTCCCTTAACCTTTACTATGTGTGCTCACACACACACACACACACACACACACACACACACACACACACACACACACATAACTTAGGATTTTATCCAGTATTTTCTTTAGACATATACCTTGTAGGTTGATTAGAAAAGATGAGGAAAAAAATATAAAAACATATACATATATTTCCACACGTGTAGATATATGTTATGCATTGAGATGTGGAGAAAGAATTTCTTATATATTAACAAACGTGATTGAGGACTTAAAGAATCTAGTACAAACATAATGGTTATTGTGATAAATAATTCGTTTATGATAAATATGTACTGTGTTGCATTATAATGGTTGTTCAGTACCAAGGTCTGTAAGCCAGAATCCTTAAGACATGATAAAAACGTTTTAAAAACATAAACATTTATGATCATAAGGAACAGATTACATTAGCATGTTTGTATCTAACAGAAAATCAATTATAAGAGAGACCATTTAAGGCAGGAATATTTCATCTCTTAATAAAACATCTACATCTACGTCCTTTTCTTTCATCATTTCTTATGTTCACTTGTAATAAATGCCTCTTATCTAACATAAAAATTCTGTATAGGTATTTGATTAATGTTCTCCAACAACGCGTTGTATAACTCTTCGTTAGTGAAGTTCATTTCGTGTAATGGATCATGCATTACAAAGTTGTGTCTATCCACACAAGTGTTACACGTCCCAGGTAAAGATATATTCTAGAGATAGTGTATATCTAACATATATATGTGTTTTATAAATATTTATAAAAAGTTTTCCTGAGGGACAATACCTAAGACTTTCGTATTAAAGTTGATCAGTTGTAAGTGATCAAGCATTACAAAGGTGTGTCCATTGCCACAGGTGCTACTGATCCCGGGTCAAGGTATTTCACCATCTTTGTATCTTTAACCTTTCTAGTTATAGACGTTTCATCCCTGATTCCATCCTCACAATCGATGTATGTGGTTTGTGTTGTCTTAACATATCATTAGTCAGTTGAAGTGGAGAACATGCTTCTGAGCCTAGCCACTCTACTCTGTCTTATACATGCTATTCAAGAGGTGTTACCGGATTCCGCCTATAAGTGTTTACGCCGGGGGAAACAACTTACCTCCGGACGGCTTCTTCTTTGTACTTTTGATGATTTGAAAAATTTATTAATCATATTTGGTTTTATGATGTCAATGAGATTGTTGGAAATTGTATATAATAATCTTTATCTGTCATTTGATGAACTTTAATTCATCAAAGATAAAGTTTATGAATATTGATTGTTTATCTCTCGTTGTTACTGATGTAAATTTTTTATCTAACAAAATACCTTCATTTGATTCATAAAGAATATTCTTAAGAAAAACGTAAATAATTTGTCATTAGTTCTCATCACACAAAATAAAAGTCTGTTTTTTCAAAGTTTTCTCAGTGGATGATGCTAACATTTTGAAGAGTAGAAACTCATAACTTAGAATCCTTGAACCTTGTGTTGATAATAATTACATTACTTTTCTCTAAACAATTCTTTTCTACAGTGTGTAAAACCCGGATAAAAAGTCAGCAACATAGATACTGACGCAATTATCTTTATGTTATTGAAAACATTATTGATTTCTACATGTAAAACATTTATCTGCAAAATAGAAATTTTTATGTTAGATGTGCTAATCTTAACGATATCACGTTACATATATTTCTGTACCTTGTGCTCCAGAAAAGTTATGAAATCTTATTTATTATCGTATCAAATGTTTAGCTTGCATGCGATATCCCATGTATTTTCACTAGAAGTCCACAAGTAAAACATATTTTTGCCATATGTATTTAACGGTAATCAGTGATAGGTTGTTAGAATAAGTAAATGTGTAATACATTACCAGGGTAGTAAATCCTTCGTCCATCACAATATACCGTAAGAGTGTCTAAGGCTCACCCTAGCTGGGGTTTACATTGTTGAACAACGTAATGCTTTTTGGTCGGTTTAGGTTTCTTAATTGTTGACTACAGGGACGAGTTTATAAGGAAGTGAGGAATTTGGGAAGGGTTTATTGATGGGTGCCGGGAGTGTGGTGGTGATGATGAAGGATCAGAGAAAATATATTATGTCGGAGGTCAATAGATCCTGGTGCTCGACCCAGAACCTTGACTAATCGTCTATAAGAAAGTGGTTGTTTATGTTTGGCCAAGTCCCAGCTTGGCAGGGGCTCTGGTCTTATGACACACTAATATCTGGCTTTATTTGTCACTTTTTTTTTCCTTGGACTGAACTGATAAGAACATTAAGAGTTAGAAATCTATCTAAACACACTATGCCATCATATGAATTCTATGTTTTGAATTTGTAAATGATTCCTAAAATGTACATAAGTCGATGTATCATTACACTTGACATATATTTCAAGACATTTATCTCTTCATTTTTGTCAATTTATCCAATAATGGCTTGTGTCAGTGTGTCTGTCCCTCAGTATAGCAAGTCAAGCATTACTCCACCGTACAACAACTACAAGGTCACAAATGAGGGGACAAATAACATATAGGTTGGGTCACGGAAAATGCCTAATGAGCTGAGGAAAAGGAAGGACATTACATACACTGGCTTTATCAGTGAATCATTTTGTGATGGTTGTGAAATATTGGTCATGTGTAGAAGATGGTCCTTGTACATGAATCAGGACAAATATTAGTTTCATAATATGTTATAATGGTATATCTAGCTGGTGAACTGATATGTGATACAATAGATATGATATGTGCATGTTCTATACTTCTCTTCAGAAAAATCTTTGAAACTTATATCCGATTTTTCGCACATGCAGTCAAATTGTGTTTACGAGTTTGATAGATTTTCCTGATATTTGATATCTATAAGAGACACTGATTACTAAAAGCAATTTCACGATGGCAAAATCAGCCAACATTATCAACTGGTACGATGACGCAAGACGACTGCAGAAAGATGACCAGCGTCTCGTTGTACAGTGTACAATGGTGGCCAGTGATATTCACTGTAGGTATACGCAAAATGATATACCTTGTGCACATAGCAGGCAAATTAGAGGATCATCATAAGATTTAGAAATAGAACTATCAAGGAAGGAGAAAGACGTAGGTGTAATTATTAGTCGAGATGTAAAGCCAATACATAAACATTATGAGCAATGTGTACTGCTCCTCCTCCTCTGGCTTTTGATTCTTACTGTCAGATTTTAATATATATAAATAATGGAAGGGCAAGTCACAGCCAAGACAAATTCAGTTACTCGTGGATTACTTGCCTTGCCGATGGTTACTTGTCACTCCAGGTGTAACTACTTACAGTTGGAGTCCGGTAACACCATTTCAATGGTATCATTTGAGAAACACAGTAAAGTGGCTGGACTGAAAAACGTGTTCTGCACTTCAACTGACTAATTATATGATAAGGATAAGGAGGAAAAATCGATTGTAAGGCTGGAATCAGGGATGAAACATCTATAACTGGAAGGGTTAAAGATACAAAGATGGTGAAATACCTTTACCCGGGATCAGTAGCACCTGTGGCAATGGACACAGCTTTGTAATGCTTGATCACTGACAACTGATCAACTTTAATACGAAAGTCTTAAGTACCGTCCAGCAGGGGAATATTATACAAATATTAACAGATAATATATCTATGTTAGACAGACGCCATATCTAGGAACTATCTCTACTTGGGACGTGTAACACCTGTGTGGATGGACACAACTTTGTAATGTTTGATCCATTACACGAAATAATGTCAACAATAGAGTTATACAACACGTTGTTGAAGATCATTCATGAAATATCTATACTGAATGATCATATTAGGTAGTACATGGCAGTTCTTCGAAGTAAACCAGAAAAATGATGCTGAGAGAAAAGGGACGTAATAGGAAATAATTTGTTAAATGTCTAGAAACTTTGATCTTAAAGTAGTCGTCTTGTGTTGGGTCATCTTTTAGACACCAAGAGGAGAACATAGTCTGTGTTTTGTAATCATTAATAAATATATATTCTCAACGCCTTTCATCACTTCTTCCAGACCTTAACGGATTTTGGCTGAACGATCTTGGCCCTGTGACGGCCACAAAATGCAGCACAATACACATTTATTACAAAAAAAAAAAAAAGAAATTTATCACAACAGTCGTTATGTTTTTTACCGGAATCTTTAAGCTTTCAGTAGCATTTTTAAGTACATAACACATTCATCTGCCTCATTTACATGCATATAGGTATATCTACAAGTGTATATGTACATGTTTTATATTATTTATCTGATTTTAAAGTTTATCATGATATCCGTGTAAACAAAATACTAATGGATACCACAACATATGTACAGTTGCTAAAAGATTATTCTGAACTTCTACCATGTTATGACACACCTGGCCCCCTGACCTGCCAGGGCAATAATCTGTTATTGATAAAGAATTGATCATATTCTTAGTTGACAACCTAAACCTGCACCAGTGCGGTGGCAATGTCTAATACAGAGAGAGAGAGATAGATAGATAGATAGATAGATAGATAGATAGAGAGAGAGAGAGAGAGAGAGAGAGAGAGAGAGAGAGAGAGAGAGAGAGAGAGAGAGAGAGAGAGAGAGAGAGAGAGAGAGAGAGAGAGAGAGAGAGAGAGAGAGAGAGAGAGAGAGAGTATGTTAACCGACACACTCCAGTATTTCTGGAAGCGTCAGTCAGAAGTAAACGTGTTTTCGTCACACAAGACAACGTGATCCCAGAAGCCAGTATCTTTATCACAATATTCAGGGTCATATTGCCTGCTCTTCTCCATGTTTAAGTTACTCAGAAGCTGGTGTGTGTGTGTGTGTGTGTGTGTGTGTGTGTGTGTGTGTGTGTGTGTGTGTGTGTGTGCGGCTGTGTCAGTCCTTGGAGTGAAGTGTGTTTTCGGACAGTGTGAGTGAGGGGCGCATCATCATCATCAGAGATGAATCATTATGCCAATAATTAGGGCGAGGCTAACCTGACCTCAGGTCTCATCACAACACGGTATGGCGTAGTGGTGGTCTGTGTTTAATATTAGTATACTGAACTGATGGTACTGGTGAGTAATGGGTAAATGGGAGAAATTTCTCTTAACTTAGTGTGAAAATAAGGAATAAACAAAACTAAATACCAGACGAGTATAACAATATATACACACAACAAAATTCCCGTAACACAAAGATGAAACAAACCAAAGATGTTGCCCATGTAATATGTGATATAAAAATATCACACAAAAACAATAAAATACAATGAAGAAAATGCAAGGCTAAGATAATATAAGTAAAGAAAAGAGAAAGAGAACTAGAAAATATTGAAGTTCTCATACATGAAAAAGACATATAGACTAGGCTGTCCATCCAACAACAGATTAACGTATAATAGGAGATTAAAGTCATAGATTTTACATCTTACATTATTAGATAAAAGGCAAAGAAAATAATATATGCAAATTATGAATAAAGTGTATACTTATATACGATTATGTAGTTAATGACACCAATAGAACAAGCACTAACATTCAAAAATATGATAATCTATGGAAATATTAAGTAAGACATCAAATAATGTTGCAGCAAAACAAGGATGGGATAAATCCAAGGCAAATAGATAACAAACAACCACATTTTTCTACAAACTCAGCAAAGATAAAGGCGAAGGTTTTAGATATGAGGAAGTACATACCATATTTCCCCAATACCTACAGTTTTGTAATTAAAGAAAAAAATATTCTTGAGCTTACTTATTGACGAGTCACTTATGCTAGTTAACTTTGTTTTCAAGCTCATTATTGTTAGAGTATTTCCCATCATCTCTTATCTGCATAATCACTTCATCAGGATCATTACGCTTACGTGGACCAATTACAGGTTATGTATGTAAATATGTTGCTTCAATGTTAAAGAATGAAACATGTCCTGGTTGAGATGGCATGATTGTTGATGAAACCGTCCAGTTGATTTGGTCCCTAACATTGTGTTTAATGTTACCTATATATGTTATTGCCCATAGTTGTCTCAAGTCGCGCGTACAAGACTTTATCCTTGGGAAAAACAGGAAAAACAAGTTTTGGATCATTTCCTTTTTTCTTTTTTCAAACTGAAAACTCGCTGTAAAGTTCTCGTCAACAAACAGACAGCTAGACAGCACAAGGGTAATTAGTACCACCAGCTGTTGACAACGTGCACAATTAAAGCAGCCATTGCTCACGCGAGATTACTCCTGCTTTCCTGTCTTTCTTATATAGTCTTTGTATCGCTACACACAAACACATACACACACACACACACACACACCATCATTGATGTCATTATGTTTCCACTACAAGCTACATTACACTCTCCACTACAAGGTAATTCTGCCCAGTGTACACCCTCTACCGTAACCTGCCATCTTCACTATATTGATGTTTCATCTTCATTACACTAGTGCTTCAACTTCACTATGTTAATGTATCATCTAGGATATCAGATCAATGAAGAAACGAGAGTCGACTATATTTTTGTGTGGCTTCACTATATTTTTGCAAGTGCTGGTCTATGAAAGTTTACTTCGTCAAGTAAATCACTCATCTCACCAGATCGCAGAAATGACTCACGTCCGCGCTGCCCATCGGTACCCTGGCAAGGAATCCTTCCTTGAATTTTTCGAGGCTCACATCCAGCAAACCGGGGCTGTTAAAGATTGTATAAGCCGAACTGAGCTATATTTGCGATACTGTGAATTCTGCGAAGGGTTCGGGTACGAGAAAGCTGCCGTCCTGAACGTCGGGAGAACACTGGGACGGTGGGGCATCAAGGCAGATCGCAGACTTGGAGGACGCAACGGCCGCCACCAGGAGTACGCCTACACCAGAATTGCCTGGTTGTCCAGCAGTGAGGGCCTGGCCCAGGGAGGAAAGCGGTGCCTTCCAGAATGCCAAAGGCCTTCCAGGAAGAGATCACGTCTGGATATCGAACCCGTGCACGAGAGAGTAGTGGTGAAGATCCAGACTCGGCATCAAGATGATGATGACCTGTGCGAAGGCGGACCCAGCAAGGAAACTGGTGTAGTTGACACAGGAGCAGCCGCCATCCCCATCAATGTTTCTTTGGCTCCCACCAAACAACGGGGCAAAGTGATGCCTACCACTGAATTGGTGACCTTGATCCCCTACTTCTATGGGGATGAATCAGGCCTGGTGGATCCCGACGTACTCGTACTGGTCGTCGATGAAGACCCTGATGTGTCCGTCGCTGCGACTGGAGGATCAGCAGCACCTGCAGCAGCAGCCGACCCTAAAGCTGAAGCGGCCGTGTTGAAGATTAAAGTCCACACCACCAACATTCATCCCTGAAATTCCTAGAACCTTAAGTTCCCGTCGTTGAGACTGGAGAAGCTGCTCCTCCTCCAGCAGTCGACCCTGTTATACCCGGTCCTCAGAAGACACTTCCTATGGCAAAAGTTCTCATTCAGTTGCAAATTATTGTCAAACTATTGTACGAATGAAGCGGTTATCATAAAGGATCAAATCCTTAGGAAAAGTTCCTACCATTTATCAGTCCCATCTACTGGGATGAAAAAAAAAAAATAAAAAAGATACGTCCATTCTGTTGGGGGCCATAAACATGGCCCAAATGGACCCTAAGTCGAACTGCTGACCTCCTAGTGGTAGGGTCCGGGCAACTTTGAGGGAACATTAACCCTCAAAGGCTAACAGCAGTCGCACAAAAGCAATAAAGATTAATCATTTTTAGTCATCTACAATAATCACAGACGATGGTTATAGCCTCGCCCACTTATCATCTCATTCGCTGTGAACGAAATCATAGGCGACTCTGATTGCACCTACATCTATCAGTTTTCCTATTTATTGAACCATCTATCTATCTGTCTATCGTCCTTGTTTGAAGGCTTTCTATATCATGTAAATCTTAGCCATTGAAATGTCCTGAGATCAATGTCGAAGAAGTGAACAAAAGAAATCTAGTTTGGACTGAAATACTTAGCCCCGTTTTTGCACATTTTCTCACCATTTATCCACCATTCACTCCTTTTAAGGATCTACGAAGTAACTTCAGAGTTGTATTACAAAGATATGAAACATGTCACCAACTCACTGTTTTGTTCATATTTCTTGCTATATTACATCTGTCAGCTTCTAAATGCAATCATCGGATGATTATGGTTGTGTCTACACACTCCGGCCATCTGGCCAACCTTGTACATATGATCATTTAAACTCTGACATTTTAACAAATTGTTGCAAAACGACTCCATGAAACGCGAACTTAAAATTCATCCATTTAACTCCCTCATTCATTAACGAACATTTAAACATCATCATTTGAACGTAAATTTTCCAGCTGCATTATGTCAACAAAGTCCTTTTAGATATGTCATTAGATTAGGTTAGGTTAGGTTAGGTTAGGTTTTGATTAACCTTGTCAATTAAACACTTTAATACTACCATGCAACAGTGAACTTTTACACACCGTCATATTGCAGCTGTTGTATGAAATGCTTCACATAACTAAAGAATTTTAAAGTGAATTATTTTAACGATATTCTTGGAATTCTGCACTTTAAGATGAACCTTTAAATTCTGACTGTAGAGGTACACATGGCCTTTAAATTCCACCGGAGCAATGGAAGTCTGTACAATTAATTTAGCTCTGCCACTGAACGCGAACTTTTAGATTTAGCTGGGCGGCCTCTTATTCCCTGGCTGCCATTCATACTTTGTCCTTTTAAACTGTGTTTATATCGCTCTCATTCACTCTTAATTTCGATCGTCTCTGATATTTCAGTCGTAAAATTTGTTCATGTTGCCATGTTGCTTTAGTTAAGGTTTATGGTTAAACCTAAAGATTCTACAGTGTCTACAGTGACGGAGCCACCTGTATGTTGTACCAGACAACCAGTAATGTATGGTGACTGACGTGTACAGTGACGGAGCCACCTGTATGTTGTACCAGACAACCAGTAATGTATGGTGACTGACGTCTACAGTGACGGAGCCACCTGTATGTTGTACCAGACAACCGGTAATGTATGATGACTGAGGTCTACAGAGAGGGAGCCACCTGTATGTTGTACCAGACAACCAGTAATGTATGGTGACTGACGTCTACAGTGACAGTGTAGGACTCACGCACACTACCGTTGATTTTTCATTAGCTATTTGTTATTATCATTTTACTGTGAGTTACATAGATGCATGTTGCCACGGGCTCACTGTTCCCACGGGCTACTGTTAATCAGGATGTTTGAACACGTAAGAGCTGATCTGTTGTTTGAACACGTAAGATCTGATCTGTTGTTTGAACTTGTAGTTGAATGGGTGTTGACGGACTCCAATATAACCCCTGCCAGTGTGACCTGAGGGGACACACTGGCCAGCATCGTCACACTGTTCACTAGAATGTGTCGCAGTGTGTCATAAGACTATACCCCAGAGTACTACAGATGGATGTACACGTTTTTTTGTAATAAATCTACAAAGGCCGCCTGATCTTCATTGAGGACCACAGACGAAGACCTGATTTTCTTCCTATCAACTCAACCTTACAGAGAAGGATTGGAGGAGGGTCATAGGTCTTGCGTGGGGTCAACCTTGGTGCTTCATTGTCAATCAACCAAAATAAGTGAGATGATTATCGAAGAAAGATAGATTTTTATGTGTTGATTTTAACGATCAGTAACCTATGAGTAAGGTCATAAGTTTTGCTTGATTTAGAAAAGGTATAAACCGTCATGACATTAATTAGTTCTTGATACTGATGACTTAACCAAACAAATCTGTTGCATTTGGACATCAATGATAAGGATATTTCAGTGTGTTTATGTTAATCTGTACTACTCGCCGCTCAATGCAATTCATTTAATCAAGGGCATAAATTTCAGGATGAGTAATGCAATCTATTGGTCACTGATACATGTAATACAAAATGATTTTCAAACTTCAAAGGATTATAAGAACGTATGCAAAGTGAAATTATGGATTCTGATCTCCTTGATCTACTGTTGATAAAATTTGTAAACAATTCACTTTCTTACCTACATAATAACGAAATAATGAAAGTTACACCAAAATGAATATTTCATGCAGTTTCAAGGAGAAACAAACTAGCTCAACTAAATACTTTAAACAACGTGGCAACATGAGGAAAAGAGAAAAGCTTTGGAATTGTTTTACATCTTGTGCGACAATGTTACTTCACAATAAGAGTATTCACTTAAACAGGGTCATCTTGGGGCTCAGAGAGGCCATTCCTTCCAAATTACAGTTTGGAAACAACACACAAATATATAAGATCATTCCTTTCAAATTACCGTTTGCAAACTACACCGAAATATATAAGTACGACTGGAAAATTTAGGTAGGCTAAGCATTAACTGAAAACATCTGGGGAGACCCATTATGAAGAAGACCAAAGTAACTTGTCAGCTTTACCTTTTACTGCAGATGATATCTGAAGAATTCATTTCAATGAGTCCTTAACTTTACAGAGATGCAGAAGTGTCTTGTTCCTCTGAAAAATATAAAGATCAAAATGGTAATCAGCAGCGTAGTTACAAGAGGATGGAGGGTAGGCCCCAGGAACCACCGACAGTTTAGGGTTTTTATGATATCCAATTCTGCCTAGCTCCTAGGTTGCCATCCAGTCAATTTGGCCATGATAATCTTGGCAAATCTATCCCCAAGGGTCCCAAATATCTAAACGCCAGTGGCAATTAGCACCTCGACTTAACTCAAAATATCACATACTGTTTACTTCACGCTTATAGAGCCTAGCTTTCATGTGGTAATCAATAAGATTTGAGAAAGATCTTTGTCTAAATACAACACAAACACTTTAAACAGCTAATGATAGAAATGAAAAGAAAATTACTAATTAATGATAACAAATATAAACAAACCTGTAACTTTTATTCTGTCCCTTAGCATCATGCATGTCTGTTCAAACAAAACAAACTGAACAAAAATAATTCTTTATGAACGTCTCGATTAACTAGAATTTCCCAAGAAACAATAACATATAAGAGAAGTATTAGTGTGCAAATAAAACAAATACTTAAAACAGCTAACGCAAAAGTAAAAAATAGATATCATAAATGATCATAAATTAAAGCCAGTAACTATCAATAGCTGTCGCTTACACTCACGACTGGCTGACCCGTACCATATTTTGGTCTTCCGCTTCACGTACAAATCTTGACCTATAACAATTCTAAATTATAATTACTATAATTTTCTTTAATCATTATATTACAATTTTCTTATGTTGATAATTAGTATAACAAACACAAACAAAAACTGTAGAACTATCAGAAGACAAATTTCAGGCAACTATGAACAGGCGGGAAGGTTTGATCATTTCTCTCCTGCTCCTGCCTCTCTCTCCGTCTCCCATATGGCCTTCCCATACACCAAGATGATATATATATATATATCTGGCCAATTCCCTGATCAACTTTGTTAACGTAGGTTTTATAAGATATACAAAATCACTAACCTCATTACAGGTTACTATATTATAAGAAATAATTTCATAGATTTTTGTTTATACTCCATAGATTTGAGACACTTTAAAAGTCTAGCTTGTATACTAAGATTTTCATCCTCTGAGCGAAGCCATACAATAATCGTCCTTATCTACTCTGAGCATTGGATAGCCTCCTGATGATCAAGATTGCTGTTTTGGTTGTCCGTTTCCCTTGTTACTGCTACGCCTCACTGCACACCTTACATGAGTGCCTTCCACAGTATTAGGGACAGCTGCTGGGCCTCACTGTAGCTACTTCTGGGACGGTTGCCAATCTTCCTCGTATTCCCTCATGACCACAGCGCCAAACCGACTCCCGCCATCAGGCCGAAACGCACAAACATTTCTGACAAAATTGAGACAACCGCTTTCGCGTCAGTTTTGACACCAAGTGAATTTATACGACAATTACGTTCAAGATGCTTGGTTTTTCGTTCATGGATTGAACAGAAGCAACCAACGATGGTTGCTACTGCCCAATCCATGAAGTCCCCCCCACCACGGAAAGGTAACCAAGCTTCGGGGGGGATGGGTGTTTACCCTGACGCCAACGGAGAAACTCAATACAATATCTTTATTATAACTTTCCTTAATCTTGAAAAATGAATCAATCAGAGGGAAGAATAGCCCCAGTCATATGAAGATTAGCTAACCGAATCCTTGCGCATTGTGTAGAAAGTGATTTCTTTGAGGGTTGCTTTATGGAAGGCACGGTAGCGTCGGAAGAGTTTCATTTTTTCTTTGAAAACGAAAGAAATTATCCCCGTGAATTTATGTTTTTTTTTTGGGGGGGCGGGATAATGTTCCCATTTTTTTCTTTCTTTGTTTTTCAACGTCCCTACGTAGATATCATGTGTCATCCACTACTAGGAGAAAGCCAGACTTCCGCCAGATTAACGTAATCTTTGGCGAGGCCAAACTAAAGTTGTCTTGGTGTTGGTTCCTCAGTGATAACCCAAACACAAACACAAACGCACCTCCAGTGTCCACTCTAGGGCCGTGTTCTCCTGCAGCACCAGCAGGAAGAAAGAACTCCGGTTCCTCACAAACTGAATCTTTTGGCACGGGGACCGTGTGTCATCTCGACACGCCTTTTAACGCCCGTACGTGGTGCGGAGTGCAGTCGGTCTGTAACGTAGGACATGTCATGTATTATTGGTCCCAGTCGGTCTAGAAAGCTGGGCCTGACATGTGTTGGGGGACCAAGTCGGTCTTGAATGGTGGGCCTGGAGTGTGTTGGGGGACCAAGTCGGTCTTGAATGGTGGGCCTGGAGTGTGTTGGGGGACCAAGTCGGTCTTGAATGGTGGGCCTGACAGGTCTTGAGACCTGCCATGTCTCCCTGAAGGTGGGCCTGACAGGTGGGGTGGGCTGCATTTCCTCATGGATGGTGGTTCTGGTAGGGAGTGTGGGCTGCAGTGCCACTTGAGTGGGCGAGGTCACTTGGTCAGCATCAGTGAGACGGTGAGGTTTCACTTTTGCACAGCGACCGTTGACGGAGAGTGGTGTCACGTTGGCAAGAAGTGCCTTCTTGTAGGAGGCATAGCAGGGGTACTGGATGACGGCAATCCGCGGTGGTTCTCGTACGTGGATGCAGCCAGGATACTTCTCCGTGGTGGGGCTCGCTTCGTGGTTGGTGGATGTGGCCCTCCCTGCCACATGGTCACAGTGGTTGACCTATTTTACGTCAACACATTACGAGGTCAACCTTCACCAAATCCATATGACATTCATACCAGCTTCACCCATATTCCATTTCCTCCAATTCCACTTCTGGGTATTCCACCTCCATATCCACACAGCCAAATTCCAATCCATCCATGACTTCCACGTCCGGGTATTCCACCAATTCCACTCCATCCATCTCTTCAACGTCTAGGTATTCCACCTCCATATCCACACAGCCAAATTCCACTCCATCCATCACTTCCACGTCTGGGTATTCCACTTCCATGTCCACACAGCCATAGCCCATGTCAAATACATGGACATATTCAAATTCCATCTCCTGGACAAAGGAGGATCGTCCTACCTCCCTGGTGAACATTATTATATTGAAGTGTTCGAGGAAAGGTTGAGGGAGCTTGCAAGGCGGAGCAGAGATGTTCACTCGACAGAGGTCACAGCTCAAATGATGCTCTCGGTCCCGGCTCCCGCCCTTATATATCCTGGGAACTGATAATATCCTAGCATAGCTTAATATAGAGAAGTCTAATATAGTGAAGTCAATACTTTAATACAGTTAAGTTTATTTTTCAATAGTTTAATACATGTGCCTGACAACAGTTCCTTCATCCGTACAATGTCCCGTCACAGAACACAAGGATTGTCATTATAATTCGTTTTTATCAGCAGAAATTAGATTAAAGTGACTAAAGATAAGTGGTTTAATGTTATGTGTGTTTTCTGTCATCATAAAGATGGCCATCTACCCTGATGTGTAAAGAAAACATCAATTTTGCCGAGGCTGTGGTGAAGATAAGAACACAATGATATGATAATGTGGTCATACAATGGTGTAGTCAAGATGTTGTGTTAGAACTATGTAGTGAAGATGGGAGTGTAGTGAAGAGGAGGATTTAGTGAAAATATATATGTTTCTTCACGCTGAGCCATTCCATATAGATGAATATATCTATAATCTAATTGCGGGAGATTACCATATGACTTTAACGGCACCAGCCAGCAGGAAAAGTGTCGGATATAGGAGTGACTGAATATTTTGTCGGGTACAGAAATAATTGAATATTTGGTACGATCGATCAAAATGCTTTTTATAGGCAAATAATTTCTGGTTTTTCAAATGATTTTTTCCATCTGTTAGAACTGGTGTAAGTAATTAAAGATATGAAAACCGATGGAAAAGTTCAGTGTAACGTTTTTACGAATGTCTTGCTGCGTGTTTGGGAAGAGCAGTAAACTACAGGAATATATTGGTCTAATGTCCCCTGCTCGTCCAACAGCAGATATTGTATGGTCTGAGACATTATATCTGGTGGAGGTGGATTCTCTCCGGCATTGCGTAAATCACTTCCACAAACTTGCGCCATTTTGCACAAATACAGATCCGATATGGTGCATTTCCCAGCTCTGTTACGTTATGGACCCTAGTCATCCTAACCTAGCCTAGCCTAAATAAAAAGGTGTGGAATAATGTGTAATATTTCTCCTTCATTACACGTGATAATAAACCTAGGCTATACAGCAACCAGGTACGTCCATATTTGTCTAACTTCTCACATGTCTGTGTCATCTGTCTGCAAACATGTCGACCATTGCCATGAGGGCAATTGCGGCTTTTGATTTTGAATATCACACGTTTCCTCTCTGCCGTGAGATCTTCATACTTCAATAAAATGGTGCGCCGTAAGAAATATAAGTCTATCTAAGGTCAACTATATGGCTCAGTTCCATCATCATTTTCAAGAAAACTGAAAAGGTGAGGCCCCAACGAGATTCGAACTCGGATTGCTGGATTTAGAGTCCAGAGTGCTAACCCTTACACCATGGGACCTGATAAGAAAAGATGTGATTTCATCTAAATGTTTTACATATAATCAACCAGAGGCCATTCCTCCCTCCCTGCCTGCAGGGTTCAAGGTTTTCTAGAAGGTTCTCGAAGATTCTGGGTAGGAACTGCCATTGAGAGGACGTTGTTATACGTATCATTAATGATATTGTTGTTGACTTTATGATTTAGAAAGATAGATAGATAGATAGATAGGTAGATAGATAGATAGGTAAAAAACAGGTATTAGATAGATCGATAGATACGTAATGCTGTACATGTTAACTTTCACAGAAATCAGTGATATCTGCGTTATTCTGCAAGAAATACATGTACTTGGATGTAGTGATAATATGAGTTAGGTATAAGACCAGTCGTGTTGAGGTTGTAGTGATTGTGACCATTGACTTCAACCGCAAGGGTGTAGTGATGATAAAGTTGTAGTAAAGATAAATCTTGAAGAAGGTCATAATGTTCTTGTGAGTACAAGGATCCATCGTATATGAGTACTTCCTACCTGAAAGTCAACAATTACAAAATGGATATAACAACGTCCTCGGACAACCAACTACAAACACCAACCATAGAGTGAACCTGACTGCCACCTAACGACGACCTCTCAAAGGTAATGATCTTACCAGAATCTTCGAGAACCTTCTAGAAAACCTTGAACCCTGCAGGCAGGGAGGGAGGAATGGCCTCTGGTTGATTATATGTAAAACATTTAGATGAAATCTTTACTAAATACACCTCAATATTTTTGGCTCAAAACTGCTATGAAAGTTCACTATACTAAAGTTCATCTCAAATTCATCATATGTTCACTACACCTTTGTGTTCACCCTTGTGTTCATTATGTCCTTACGTTTCTAAAGTATTGTATGTTAATTATATATCTATCTTATATATATAACACAACTATGTAATTTAATCGTTTCTATCTTTACTAAATACACCTCCATATTTTTGGGTCAACACGGCTATGAAAGTTCACTACACTAAAGTTCATCTCAAATTCATTATATGTTTACTACACCATTTTGTTCATTATGTCCTCACGTTTCTCAACCACTGTATGTTAACTATGTATCTATCTTATCTACATAACACCACTATGTAAGTTAATCGTTTCTATCTCTACTAAACATACCTTCATATTTTTGTCTCAACACGGCTATGAAAGTTCACTACACTAAAGTTCATCTCAAATTCATTATATGTATACTACACCATTTTGTTCATTATGTCCTCACGTTTCTAAACCACTGTATGTTAACTATGTATCTATTTATCTACATAACACCACTATGTAAGTTAATCGTTTCTATCTTTACTAAACATACCTTCATATTTTTGTCTCAAAACGGCTATGAAAGTTCGTGTGCCTACACAAATCTCATCAAAAGGACAATAACAAAATACCTTCCGTATGGACAGAGTTACTCGAATCGTCGAAACCCGGAGAAGGGCGAGTCAATGGGAGCGTCAACAGGCTATTGCGTGGCATCGCCAGCACACCGTTCGTCGGGAACGTCGTCGCCCTCGACAGGAGCCTGCGGTGGACGAGCGGCAGGCGAGAGTGAACCGCATTGTTGCTGCCCGCAATGCTGCCGCTCTGCGGGAGAGACTTGGAGCTCGCGGGATACACATATTAGTCACCTGTGGGGAAGTAGTAGACTCCCCCACCATCGTTCCACAACCCACCCCCTTATCAACGGCAGTCGTGGCCCAACAAACCCACCCGCCAACTGCACCCCCCCAGCCAGTCGTGGCTCAACAAACCTACCCACCAAATGCATCACCCCCACCAGTCGTGGCCGAACAAACCCACCCACCAACTGCATCCCTCCCTCCAGTCGTGGCCGGTCTCAACTTGGAAGCATACCTCGCGGAATACATCCTCAGTGAGGTCCAGCTGCGTAACATTGAAGTATTTCGGGATATTGGAGAGGGCGCCGATGGATCAGTTCAGCTCGTGCGATACAACGCACAAGATATGGTCCTTAAAACATTGATAGACGAGGGCAAGAAGGACCCTCTCCTGCACGAAGCTGCCATTCACATCACCCTGGCCGGCGCTGGAGGGGCCCCATTGCTCAAGGGGTTGGCTTTCCATCCACCAAGACTCCTCATGTCCTACGCTGGGCAAGCCTACGAGAACTATCTGCAAAATCGCAGCGTCCAGGAGGTTCTCCAGTCTCTCATCTCCATTGGCTACAGATTGATAGAAATTCATGATAAGGGGGTCATTCATGTTGATTTCAATGGGAATAACGTGACGGTCACCCAGACCGGCGATGGCCCAGACTTCCACATCATCGACTACGGTCTGAGCGCTTACGCTGGCCAGGTGGTAACTGTATAAGCTGACCCACGCATAAATAACTGGATTGCCCCCGAAATCATGCAGAAGAAGCCAATTTCTCCTGCTACCGACGTCTACTCCTTCGGGCGACTCATTGCAATATTGGTTGAGTATTTTCTTCAGGACGAGGGGATCCGACACCGCCTGTGGCAGCTTGCCCAACGCGCCCTTGACAATGATCCACAGCACCGCCCCCGTCTGCTCTCCCTAGTCCGAGACTTGCAGGTCATCGCGGAGTCCTAACCAGATGGCAAATAAACCCACCCACCAACTGCATTCTCCCCTCCAGTCGTGGCCGGTCTCAACCTGGAAGCAGACCTCGCGGACTACATCCTCAGTGAGGACCAGCTGCGTAACATTGAAATACTTCGGGGTATTGGAGAGGGCGGCAATGGATCAGTTCAGCTCGTGCGATACAATGCACAGGATATGGTTCTTAAAACAATAATATATGAGGGCCAAAAGGACACTCTCCTGCACGAAGCTGCCATTCACATCACCCTGGCCGGCGCTGGAGGGGCCCCATTGCTCAAGGGGCTCGCTTTCCATCCCCTAAGACTCCTCATGTCCTACGCTGGGCAAGCCTACGAGGACTATCTGCAAGATTGCAGCGACCTGGAGGTTCTCCAGTCTCTCATATCCATTGGCTACAGACTGAAAGAAATTCATGATAAGGGGGTCATTCATGTTGACCTGAAGTGCAATAACGTGACGGTCACCCAGACCGACGATGGCCCAGTCTTCCACATCATCGACTACGGTCTGAGCGATTACGCTGGCCAGGTGGTAACTGTATAAGCAGACCCACGCATACATTACTGGATGGCCCCCGAAATCATGCAGAGGAAGCCAATTTCTCCTGCTACCGACGTGTACTCCTTCTTGCAACTCATTGCACTATTGGGTGAGTCTTGTATTCAGGACCAGGTGGTCCGAGACCGCCTGTGGCAGCTTTCCCAGCGCACCCTTGACAGTGACCCACAGCACCGCCCCCGTCTGCTTTCCCTAGTCAGAGATTTGCAAGTCATTGCGGAGTCCCAACCAGATACCACACACCACTGAGTGCACAGGCGAAGTTGGGAATAACCTTAAATCTACTCTTTAGTTCATGTCGTTTAGTTTCTACAGTACTTGGCAAAAACGAAGTTTTCGTTCAAAGAAAATATATCTCTATCAGTGCTTGACATCAAGGTCTGCTGGAGGCTTTCCCAATGCTGGTAGAGCATATGTCCAGCCGTAGTAATTGGCGTAAGATACAATATTGATGAAACCTATCTATCTGTCTATCTCTGTAAGCATCTCTCTATCTAACTATCTGTCTATCTATTCATTACACGCCTTTCACCCTCCTACATGTTCAGGCCCCGATCACTCAAAATCTTTTTCAATCCATCCTTCCACCTCCAATTTGGTCTTCCAATTCTCCGTTCCCTCCACCTCAGATACATATATCCAATTTTTTAATCTTTCCTTATTCATTCTCTCCATGTGACCAAACCAATTTCAATACACCCTCTTCTGCTCTCTCAAGCACATTCTTTTAATTACCACGCATCTCTCTTACCCTTTTATTACTTACTCGATCAAACCACCTCACACAATATATTTTCCTCAAACATCTCATATCCAACACATCCACCCTCCTCCGCACAAACCTATCTATAGCCCTCGCCTCGCAACCATATAACATTGTTGGAACCGCCATTCCTTCAAACATACCCATTTTTGCTTTCCGAGAAGATGTTCTCGCCTTCCAGACATTCTTCAAAGCTCCCAGAACTTTCGCCTTCACCCTGTAGCTCAATTCCGCCTCCATGGTTCCATCCGCTGCCAAATCCACTCCGAGATATCTAAAACACTTCACTTCCTCCAGTTTTTCTCCATTCAAACTTACCTCCCAATTGACTTGTCCCTCAGCCCTACTCTGCCTGATAACCTTGCTCTTATTCACATTTACTCTCAGCTTTCTTCTTTCACACACTTTACCAAACTTAGTAACCAGCTTCTGCATTTTCTCACCCGATTCAGGCACCAGCAGTGTATCATCAGCGAACTACAACTGACTCACTTCCCTAGCTCTCTCATCCATAACAACCTGCATACTTGCCCCTCTCTCCAAAACTCTTTCATTCACCTCCCTAACAACCCCATCCATAAACAAATAAAATAACCGTGGAGACATCACGCACCCCTGCCGCAAACTGACATTCACTGAGAACTAATCACTTTCTTCTCCTCCTACTGGTACACATGCATTCCTTCCTTGAAAAAAATTTTCACTGCTTCTAGCAGCTTGCCTCCCACACCATATGTTCTTAATACCTTCCACACAGCATCTCTATCAACTCTATCATATGCCTTTTTCAGGTCCGTAAATGCTACATACAAATCCATTTGTTTATCTAAGTATTTCTTACGTACATTCGTCAAACACCTGATCCACATATCCTCTACCACTTCTGAAACCAACTTCTCTTTCCCAATCTGATGCTCTGTACATGCCTTGACCCTCTCGATCAATAACCTCCCATATAAATTCCCAGGAATACTCAACAAACTAAAGCCTCTGTCATCTGAACACTCACCTTTATCTCCTTTGCCTTTGTACAATGACACTATGCATGCATACCGCCAATCCCCAGGCACTTCACCATGAGCCATAGATACATTGAATATCCTCCCCAACCAGTCAACAACACAGTCACCCCCTTTTTTAATAAATTCAACTGGTAAACCATCCAAACCCGCCGCCTTGCCGGCTTTCATCTTCCGAAAAACTTTCACTACCTCTTATGTTTACCAAACCAATCTCCCTGACCCTTTCACTTTGCACACCACCTCGAACAAAACACCCTATATCTGCCACTCTATCATCTAACACATTCAACGAACCCTCAAAATACTCACTCCATCTCCTTCTCACATCACCAATACTTGTTTTTACTTCCCCATTAGCCCCCTTCACCAATGTTCCCATTTGTTCTCTTCTCTTACGCACTTTTTTATTTCCTTCCATAACATCTTTATTCTCCCTAAAATCTAATGATACTCTTTTGCCTCAGACATATCCATCACAATCAGTTTTACAAAATTCAGTGATATAGAAATAAAGAATAATCATCTTTTATTCACATTTTGACACTTAAGACATAAAGACACCAACCATTAGTGGTTCGCTTATGACGAAGGCACGAAAAACATTTCCAACGTCGTGTTTACATATTCCATAAGATAGACAGATGTGATCCTCACTGATGAGAACTTGACAAATATAAAAGTCCCCTCGCCGCATTACCATACTTTATGACAGAGGGGCAAATACCACTACTACCACTGATACTATTCTCAAAACACATACTCAGGAGCTACCACCACCGCTCGTCCTTTCTCATAACGCACACTAGAACTACCACCACCACTCTTACGTTTCTCATACCACACACATGAACTGCTATCATGAGCGACCTTCTCATACCACAAACAGAAAAACTATCACAATCACTAGTACTTTCCTCATAGTACACACTCAGGAACTACCATCATCAGTGATTCCACCCTCACACCACAGACACAAGACCTAACACCACCACTGGTCCTCTCTCCACACCACACACACAGGACCTACCACCACCATTGGTCCTCTCCTCACACCACACACACAAGAACTGCCACCACCACTGGTCCTCTCCTCAAACCACACACACAAGACCTACCACCACCACTGGTCCTCTCCCCACAACACACACACAAGACCTACCACCATCACTAGTCTTCTTCCAACACCACACACACAATACCTACCACCATCACTGGTCCTCTCCCCACACCACAAACAAAGGACCTACCGCCATCACTGGTCCTCTCCCCACACCACACACACAAGAACTACCATCACCACTGGTCCTCTCATCACACCAAACACACAAGACCTACCACCACCACTGGTCCTCTTCTCACAGCACACACACACACAAGAACTACCACCACCACTTTTGCTCTTCTCAGACCACACACACAAGACCTACCACCATCACTGGTCTTCTCACACCACACACACAAGAACTACCATCACCACTGGTCCTCTTCTCACAGCACACACACACAAGAACTACCACCACCGCTGGTCCTCTTCTCACACCACACACACAAGACCTACCACCACCACTGGTCCTCTTCTCACACCACACACACAAGACCTACCACCATCACTGGTCGTCTTCTCACACCACACACACATGATCTACCACCACCACTGGTCCTCTCGTTACACCACGCACACAAGAACTACCACCATCACTGATCCTCTTCTGACACCACACACACAAGAACTACCAACACCAATGGTCCTCTTCTCATACCACACACACACACAAGAACTACCACCACCACTGGTCCTCTCATCACACCACGCACACAAGAGCTACCACCATCACTGGTCCTATTCTCACACCACACACACAAGAACTACCTCCACCACTAACCCTCTCATCACACCACACACACAAGAAGTACCACCATCACTGATCTTCTCACACCACACACACAAGAACTACCACCATCACTGATCCTCTTCTCACACCACACACACACAAGAACTACCACCACCACTAACCCTCTCATCACACCACACACACAAGAAGTACCACCATCACTGATCTTCTCACACCACACACACAAGAACTACCACCATCACTGATCCTCTTCTCACACCACACACACAAGAAATGTCACCACAGTTTTACAGCTCATAATTTTCACAAAGAAGAACCTGGACATATTCATTGTTTTTGACTCTGGCACAAGAATTTCTTTAAGCGTTGGTCAACATTTTATGATAAAAACACTTAAACTAACAAAAATCATCTAAAACAAAAGAAACAGACATTAAAGCTATTAACAATTGTCTAAACCAAATCATGACACAAAAACCTAAAATCATTTGCCAATACTTTAATGGCATGGGCATGAACATCAAGATCATCGGTTTCACACTTGACCACACAAGCAAGAAAGAGAAAGAAATGATATCGTAAATTGTGGTTTATAAATCACCTGTTATAATTTACGGACATAATAATCCTCCTGCATATGGTGTAAATACAAGGTAACTACACACACTGCTCCACACTCAGACATATGAATCACCACCGACAGTAGTTTATCACAACTTCCATCACCAACATCTCCAGCACCACACCTTGCTACCACCAACACTACCTACACCAGTGGTACACACTTAATAGTACTTTCATGTCTGATCCACCACTCCTAATGAGTGAGGGTAACCTCTTCTATAATACCACAGGTAACGGGGAATATCAAGCGCTATGGAGGATATAATTATGATGCTCCTCCCGAATTACATCATGGACCATCATTTCAGTTTTGTCCATGTATGTTCAGCCAATATGAGGGACCTAAAGATGTGTTAGATAATCAAAAGCAGGATTCATTTTCATTATGAATTTGTTGCAATACAAAGTCCTTCATAGAAATAAATGTGTTTCCCAGTGTTGACGGACCACTGCCATCAGTTATATATATATATATATATATATATATATATATATATATATATATATATATATATATATATATATATATATATATATATATATATATATGTGTGTGTACGTGTAGGAAGAGAGGAAAGTGATTGGTTCTCAGTGAATGTAGGTTTGCGGCAGGGGTGTGTGATGTCTCCATGGTTGTTTAATTTGTTTATGGATGGGGTTGTTAGGGAGGTGAATGCAAGAGTTTTGGAAAGAGGGGCAAGTATGAAGTCTGTTGGGGATGAGAGAGCTTGGGAAGTGAGTCAGTTGTTGTTCGCTGATGATACAGCGCTGGTGGCTGATTCATGTGAGAAACTGCAGAAGCTGGTGACTGAGTTTGGTAAAGTGTGTGAAAGAAGAAAGTTAAGAGTAAATGTGAATAAGAGCAAGGTTATTAGGTACAGTAGGGTTGAGGGTCAAGTCAATTGGGAGGTGAGTTTGAATGGAGAAAAACTGGAGGAAGTGAAGTGTTTTAGATATCTGGGAGTGGATCTGGCAGCGGATAGAACCATGGAAGCGGGAGTGGATCATAGGGTGGGGGAGGGGGCGAAAATTCTGGGAGCCTTGAAGAATGTGTGGAAGTCGAGAACATTATCTCGGAAAGCAAAAATGGGTATGTTTGAAGGAATAGTGGTTCCAACAATGTTGTATGGTTGCGAGGCGTCGGCTATGGATAGAGTTGTGCGCAGGAGGATGGATGTGCTGGAAATGAGATGTTTGAGGACAATGTGTGGTGTGAGGTGGTTTGATCGAGTAAGTAACGTAAGGGTAAGAGAGATGTGTGGAAATAAAAAGAGCGTGGTTGAGAGAGCAGAAGAGGGTGTTTTGAAGTGGTTTGGGCACATGGAGAGAATGAGTGAGGAAAGATTGACCAAGAGGATATATGTGTCGGAGGTGGAGGGAACGAGGAGAAGAGGGAGACCAAATTGGAGGTGGAAAGATGGAGTGAAAAAGATTTTGTGTGATCGGGACCTGAACATGCAGGAGGGTGAAAGGAGGGCAAGGAATAGAGTGAATTGGAGCGATGTGGTATACCGGGGTTGACGTGCTGTCAGTGGATTGAATCGGGGCATGTGAAGCGTCTGGGGTAAACCATGGAAAGCTGTGTAGGTATGTATATTTGCGTGTGTGGACGTATGTATATACATGTGTATGGGGGTGGGTTGGGCCATTTCTTTCGTCTGTTTCCTTGCGCTACCTCGCTAACGCGGGAGACATCAACAAAGAAAAAAAAAAAAATATATATATATATATATATATATATATATATATATATATATATATATATATATATATAAATACTTAGAGAAACAAATGGATTTGTATGTAGCATTTATGGATCTGGAGAAGGCATATGATAGAGTTGATAGAGATGCTCTGTGGAAGGTGTTAAGAATATATGGTGTGGGAGCCAAGTTGTTAGAAGCAGTGAAAACTTTTTATCGAGGATGTAAGGCATGTGTTCGTGTAGGAAGAGAGGAAAGTGATTGGTTCTCAGTGAATGTAGGTTTGCGGCATGGGTGTGTGATGCCTCCATGGTTGTTTAATTTGTTTATGGATGGGGTTGTTAGGGAGGTGAATGCAAGAGTTTTGGAAAGAGGGGCAAGTATGCAGTCTGTTGTGGATGAGAGAGCTTGGGAAGTGAGTCAGTTGTTGTTCGCTGATGATACAGCGCTGGTGGCTGATTCATGTAAGAAACTGCAGAAGCTGGTGACTGAGTTTGGTAAAGTGTGTGAAAGAGGAAAGTTAAGAGTAAATGTGAATAAGAGCAAAGTTATTAGGTACAGTAGGGTTGAGGGCCAAGTAAATTGGGAGGTAAGTTTGAATGGAGAAAAGCTGGAGGAAGTGGTGTTTTAGATATCTGGGAGTGGATCTGGCAGCGGATGGAACCATGGAAGCGGAAGTGAATCATAGGGTGGGGGAGGGGGCGAAAATTCTGGGAGCCTTGAAGAATGTTTGGAACTCGAGAACATTACCTCGGAAAGCAAAAATGGGTATGTTTGAAGGAATAGTGGTTCCAACAATGTTGTATGGTTGCGAGGCGTGGGCTATGGATAGAGTTGTGCGCAGGAGGGTGGATGTGCTGGAAATGAGATGTTTGAGGACAATATGTGGTGTGAGGTGGTTTGATCGAGTAAGCAATGTAAGGGTGAGAGAGATGTGTGGAAATAAAAAGAGTGTGGTTGAGAGAGCAGAAGAGGGTGTTTTGAAATGGTTTGGTCACATGGAGAGAATGATTGGAGAAAGATTGACCAAGAGGATATATGTGTCAGAGGTGGAGGGAACGAGGAGAAGTGGGAGACCAAATTGGAGGTGGAAAGATGGAGTGAAAAAGATTTTGAGTGATCGGGGCCTGAACATGCAGGAGGGTGAAAGGCGTGCAAGGAATAGAGTGAATTGGAACGATGTGGTATACCGGGGTCGACGTGCTGTCAATGGATTGAACCAGGGCATGTGAAGCGTCTCGGGTAAACCATGCAAAGTGTGTGGGGCCTGGATGTGGAAAGGGAGCTGTGGTTTCGGTGCATTATTACATGACAGCTAGAGACTGAGTGTGAACGAATGGGGCCTTTGGTGTTTTTCCTAGCGCTACCTCGCACACATGAAGGGGGAGGGGGTTGTTATTCAATATGTTTCGAGGTGGCGATGGGAACAAATAAAGGCAGACAGTATGAATTATGTACATGTGTATATATGTATATGTCTGTGTGTGTATATATGTGTACATTGAGATGTATAGGTATGTATATTGTGCATGGGTGGACATGTATGTATGTACATGTGTATGTGGGCAGGTTGGGCCATTCTTTCGTCTGTTTCCTTGCGCTACCTCGCTAACGCGGGAGACAGCGACAAAGCAAAATAATAAAAAAAAAAGATATATATATATATATATATATATATATATATATATATATATATATATATATATATATATATATATCATTATTATATTTTGTCGCTGTCTCCCGCGTTTGCGAGGTAGCGCAAGGAAACAGACGAAAGAAATGGCCCAACCCACCCCCATACACATGTATATACATACGTCCACACACGCAAATATACATACCTACACAGCTTTCCATGGTTTACCCCAGACGCTTCACATGCCCCGATTCAATCCACTGACAGCACGTCAACCCCGGTATACCACATCGCTCCAATTCACTCTATTCCTTGCCCTCCTTTCACCCTCCTGCATGTTCAGGCCCCGATCACACAAATTCTTTTTCACTCCATCTTTCCACCTCCAATTTGGTCTCCCTCTTCTCCTCGTTCCCTCCACCTCCGACACATATATCCTTTTGGTCAATCTTTCCTCACTCATTCTCTCCATGTGCCCAAACCACTTCAAAACACCCCCTTCTGCTCTCTCAACCACGCTCTTTTTATTTCCACACATCTCTCTTACCCTTACGTTACTCACTCGATCAAACCACCTCACACCACACATTGTCCTCAAACATCTCATTTCCAGCACATCCATCCTCCTGCGCACAACTCTATCCATAGCCCACGCCTCGCAACCATACAACATTGTTGGAACCACTATTCCTTCAAACATACCCATATATATATATATATATATATATATATATATATATATATATATATCAGAAAGGATCACAATTTTGCGCGTGATCAAGATACTCCAATGAGTCCACGGGAAAAATGAAATACGATAAGTTCCCAAATGCACTTTCGTGTACTAATTACATCATCAGGGGAGACACAAGAGAGAAATAAAGTCAGTTGATGTACATCGAAGAGACGAAGCTACGACGCCATTTGGTAAACATGTGATTGTCCAAAACATACAACGAGGGTTCATAAACATTTTACAAATTTTATCAACAATAAAGTTATCTAATTCTTATAGACCATCACTAATATTAAGATTATGATTCTTTGTGTGTTTAATGATAAAAGATTCAATGATATTTCTCTTGGTAATAGAGTTAGAGTTGATAAGTGAGATGGCATTACTCCAGTCAATACAATGATCATAGTTTTTATCGTGATTAAACAAGGCTTTTGATTCTTTTCCCGTTCTTATACTATATTTATGTTGCTTAAGTCTAACAGAAAGATCCTTACAAATCTGACCAACATAAAATTTATCAAAATTTCCACAAGGCACTTTATAGATGCATCCAAGAGAATTTTCTGGTGAATTCCTGATTAACATATTCTTTATAGTATTATTGTTGTTATAGGCAACAGTTACGTTAAAGCATTTAAGCAACATGGGAAGTAAAGTGAAATCATTTTCAAAAGTGAGAACTAAAAGATTCTTGGTGTCAACGTCTGCCTGTCTGTCTGTCTGTCTGTGTGCCTGTCTGTCTGTCTGTGTGCCTGTCTGTCATTTTCCTATGTATAAAGTATGAGGGGGGAATTCTATACTGAATATGCCTTACATCTTGAACTCTCTCCATGATACAATTCGTATATGCTGTAAGGTTTCATAATCACATCATTTAGTTTAATTAATTCCGCCACTACTTTTAGTCTATAAAAGAACTTCTTTACACATTCTCTTTTAAGTTTCTTCCTTTATATCGTAATATGGCCTCTTGTCGTAATGTCTTGCATAATTCGAAGAACCGTTCACTGCTGACATCATCAGACTGCTTTATAAACTTAAAGACTGTGATCCGCTCTGTTTATTCTTACTCTACTCTAAACTCTCACTGTAACTTAGCTTTCTTGATTATGGCACCATTTTTGTTTGTTGTGCAACTATGTAGCTATTTTCCTGACAGTGGAAAGTATAATCGGTTTATTTTTCAGAAATCAGTTTGATGAATGCTGCCCTGAGCCCTTGTTTGCTTAATTCAAAATGAAGCGCATTAAGATGTTGCAGCAAATAATGGAGAAGGCGTACACGCACTTAAGCATACAGATGCTTGACTAGGAAGCATCATAATTTCTAGAAACTGCCAATCCCTCCTCAGAAAAGTCAGCAGACCTTGCAGTCTCAGCCATCTTGTTCAGACCAACAACCCAACTATTCCAAGGTCAGACATAAATGAAACTTTTCTCTGTAATGTGAAAATTCCTGCAGCAATGTAGAACTTTCAGAGCTATGTTGAATATGTTCGTGGTAAAGGCTACTTTAAAATGTCATACATGTTGTAGGGGTTTCATATGAGGAATCTTTTTTTCATGATCAAAGGAGTAAGTGGCTCTTAAAGTAGTGAAGGAGCCCTTTTTGTTCGGCTTCTTTGACAAAAAAGACTTGTCTGCTACTGCTGGCATCATGCCACGCCTGTTTTATGCTGAACTATCATAACATTGTCATACTGAGCAATATGGAGGCTTTAAATACTATGATTTACTTGCACACATACGGGAATCACTAGCAGGGCGCAGCTGGCTATCTAGTGCTGTGCTCACCACCCAACAGTACCAAATAATTTCCTGTCAAGTGGAAAAATGAAACTCTGATCTAACATTTCTCACAGAAACTGAAAACAAGGTGTAGAGAAATGGAATGACAGTGGTCAAAGATAAGAGAAAATGAATTATACTGTAGCATGACAGGCATGAAAGAGCTGGTCTTCAGAAGAGTTAAAACAGAGATTTTATCAGGAATACAATATAAATCTTAAAGTAGAGCTTACAAAAATCCTATAAGGCAACTTGCAATAAGTGTGATCTTAGAGCATATAATAATCACAATCCAACCAGGTGTAGCTCTCAAAAACCAATGAGGTAGCAAAGTTGAATAACAGTACAAAGGCTAACTGAACAATGTGCAAAGGTGAATAGAAATAATATTCATGCATAGGATTTTTGTAAGCTCTACAGTAAATTTGATGGAAGGTACTAAATTGTTAAGTAAGGGGAGAAATATTTGTAAATTTTCATTTGTTCGTCAAACACAAAGAACATCATCTACATACCTAAACCAAATTGCATTAGAAGGTAAGATATCCTTTAGTAATTTTGTTTCAGAAAATTTCATATAAAGATTACTTAGTACAGGTCAAAGAGGGTCACCCATTACCATACCAAATTTTTGAGCATAATAATGTCAATTAAATTGAAATACACAGTTTTTATACACAATTTTATCAGTTCAATGAAATTTGACTTTGAAACAGGTAAATGAATATCATCCAAGACATCAGATAAATATTCTAAAAGGTCATCAACTGGATCTTTAGTGAAAAGTGAGGAAACATCAAAGCTAACTAGTTTAAAATCAAAATTAACATTGATATTGTTTAGCTTGTTGACTAAATCTTCATTATTCATGATATTAGAATTTGATACCTTACCCATTAAAGGGCTTGATAAAGAAACTAACCATTTTGACAATTTATATGTGATGGAGCCTAGTGAACTCACTATAGGTCTTGCTGGAAAATTCTGTTTATGTTCTGATAAGTCCATACATATATGGCAATGAAGGGGACAAAGATGACAAACTTTTGATAAGAGAAATGTTACCTTTCAACAACAACTTCATTTCTTTATTGAAGTGAGAATTAACTGCTTCTAAGGGATTTTTGCTAAGTTTAGAATAAGTTGTGTCATCATTTAGAGGCGCATTCATTTTAGATAAATAGTTACTTTTGTCTAAAATCACAGAAGAGTTAGACTTATCTACCTTGTTTAATCGCGTTAAAAACTATGATCATTGTATTGACTGGAGTAACGCCATCTCAGTTATTAACTCTGACTCTATTACCAAGAGAAATATCATTGAATCTTCTGTTAATTTATTAAGTACACAAAGAATTATAATCTTAATATTAGTGATGGTCTATACAAATTAGATAACTTTATTGCAGAGAAATATATTGTCACGAAGAAAAAGATCAAAATGGTGGGAGTAAGGTGCTGTGATGCGTTATGTCTGGGAAGGAGAGGTTGCATGTTTGTGGAGTAAGAACCAGCAGACAACGTCTGGGTGAGACAGGAAGGTAAGAAAGCTGCCTGGAGCAGAGGAGTGGTAATTAACAGCCACTAAAATGCCACGTGGTGCCTGGAAACTGTAATGACCTAAGTGGCATGGGGGCCTGCATGGGTCTGCTGGTGGTGGCGGGGTTGTCGTCAGAGACCAAATATAAATGTTGATGTTGCATGACATTAAGGTGAGGCTGTCGTGTGGTGTGGCGGGAAAGGTAGTACAATACTGGAAGCTGGTAATGTGGTATCGTACTCAGGCATGAAGCTCTGAAAGATCTGTGTGGCTGAACACGACGGCGCGACCTTCAGGCGTGACCTTTGACCTGACCATTAAGGTTATACGTGCATGTATGTACGTAACCGTAAGTATGTTTTCCTTTGTCATTATGTGTTTACAGTATACATTTGACCAGTTGGTGATCTCAGTGGTGTCTGTGCTAAGGCCTGGCGTAAACTTTTGGACCTACAAGCATAAAAGAAAGTTCTGGAGGCAAGTGTAGAGAAGGAAATTCTTGTGAATATTTCATGTGTGCTTCCATCATGCAGACCACAGTGTTGTTGAGTCAGGCTGGAGGTTTGGAGTGGCAAAGAAGAGACTGGACTTGATGACTTGTGTATGGGAACGAGAGACTGACGTGGTACCTCTCCTGTCCTGCCTGACTCTCGTCCCAAGCCTCTCTCTCCTGTCCAGCCAGACTCTCGTCCCAAGCCTCTCTCTCCTCTCCTGCTTGACTCTCGTCCCAAGAGAGGGGGAAAAGAGCATGAATTGTTAGAGGAAGTGAACTTTAGAGGGAGGAAAAGAGCCAGGGCTTAACCCAGCTTGCATAGGAAAAATAGGATAAGCAGGGCGGAGATGATGAGTGGAGGACAAAGTTTTATTTTAGTTATCTTTTTTAATATCCATTTCTTTATCAATTTATTTTATTTTATTTTTTGTATTACTTATTTACTTTCTTTTTTATTTTTTTCATTTTCATCTTTGTAAGGGATACAGGAGGAGGTGGATCGTATCTCTGGCCGATGGACACTGATTTTACCAAGGCGTTCCCCGCACAGACTCAGCAGCAAGATCTATAGAGGTTTTTAGTTTTTTAATATATTGACACTGGATGTTGTCCAGGTTGTATATTAAACATGTTACCTGGGTGGTCTATTCCCAGGAGATTGTTGAAGTAATTAATCCAGTAAGTATGATGTATTTGAAATCGCTCTACTTGTCTTTCAAACAATTTCCTCCAATAGATGTTTAGAGGAGGGATTCGTGATGTAGATGTAAGAACATTCTTATGTATACCGGGCTAGAGGGACGTAAAAGTAGCAGTTGTACCTTCTGTGCCTATCATCGTGTGCTTCTTGTGAAATGTGCATTTTTCTTTGATGTATCTTATGGAACATATACAACACAGCAAGCTCTATCTCATGACACCATCATATTTCATTTTTTTCCATATATACATAGAGATAATTGTATAAAATTGCCTTTCAACCTTCAGCTGGATCAAGTGAGGCAGTGTGGGCGGAGCTTATGGCTTTTCTTCAGCCAATAGGGAGGGAGTTTGTGTCTGCTAGTGCATAAAACGCGCTCGCACCACCGAAGACGACATTACCAAATTACTGATACTTTACCCAAACAATACATAGGAATTTCACCCTTACAACTTATCAAACTATATCAAATGCATCCCTCTCATTGGTAGATCATTGTCAACCAATGGCAAGCACGTATTCCACCATATATGGAGGCACCGAGGCCCGTTAAACCCCGTTTTCAAACCTCCAGTCTACAAAAAAGGACTTTAACTGGCCTTCCTTTCCACGCTTAACACACCCACCCACTACTACCACAAACACACACTCCCATTACTTGTATACTTTATTTACTTATAATTTCTCGTTGTATCCCGCGTTAGCGAGGCAGCGAAAGGAATCACACAAAAGAATGGGCCAACCCTCCCACATACACATGTATACACATACACGTGCAGAAACGCCCATATACATACTTATGCATTTCAACCTATAAATATTCATACATACACATACATATACATATAGACACATGTACATACTTCATACTTACTGCTTTTATTCATTCTCGTCGCCACCCCGCCATATTTATTCATACTTTATATATATATATATCTTTTTTTTTTCTTTCATACTATTCACCATTTCCCGCGTTAGTGAGGTGGCGTTAAGAACAGAGGACTAAGCCTTTGCGGGAATATCCTCATCTGCCCCCCTTCTCTCTTCCTTCTCTTGGAAAATTAAAAAAAAAAAAAAACGAGGGGAGGAGTTCCAGCCCCCCGCTCCCTTCCCTTTTAGTCGTCTTTTACAACACGCAGGGAATACTTGGGAAGTATTCTTTCTCCTCTATCCCCTGGGATTGTACATATATATATTTATCCCTGGGGATGGGGGATTAAGAATGTTCCCACGTATTCCATGCGTGTCGTAGAAGGCGACTAAAAGGGGAGGGAGCGGGGGGCTGGAAATCCTCCCCTCTCGTTTTTTTTTAATTTTCCAAAAGAAGGAACAGAGGGGGCCAGATGAGGATATTCCAAAAAAGGCCCAGTCCTCTGTTCTTAATGCTACCTCGCTAATGCGGGAAATGGCGAATAGTTTAAAAGAAAAAGCTATATATACATATATATATATATATATATATATATATATATATATATATATATATATATATATATATATATATATATATATATATACATATACATATATATATATATATATATATATATATATATATATATATATATATATATATATATATATATATATATTTTTTTTATACTTTGTCGCTGTCTCCCGCGTTTGCGAGGTAGCGCAAGGAAACAGACGAAAGAAATGGCCCAACCCCCCCCCCCCCATACACATGTATATACATACGTCCACACACGCAAATATACATACCTACACAGCTTTCCATGGTTTACCCCAGACGCTTCACATGCCTTGATTCAATCCACTGACAGCACGTCAACCCCAGTATACCACATCGCTCCAATTTACTCTATTCCTTGCCCTCCTTTCACCCTCCTGCATGTTCAGGCCCCGATCACACAAAATCTTTTTCACTCCATCTTTCCACCTCCAATTTGGTCTCCCTCTTCTCCTTGCTCCCTCCACCTCCGACACATATATCCTCTTGGTCAATCTTTCCTCACTCATCCTCTCCATGTGCCCAAACCACTTCAAAACACCCTCTTCTGCTCTCTCAACCACGCTCTTTTTATTTCCACACATCTCTCTTACCCTTACGTTACTCACTCGATCAAACCACCTCACACCACACATTGTCCTCAAACATCTCATTTCTAGCACATCCATCCTCCTGCGCACAACTCTATCCATAGCCCACGCCTCGCAACCATACAACATTGTTGGAACCACTATTCCTTCAAACATACCCATTTTTGCTTTCCGAGATAATGTTCTCGACTTCCACACATTCTTCAAGGCCCCCAGAATTTTCGCCCCCTCCCCCACCCTATGATCCACTTCCGCTTCCATGGTTCCATCCGCTGCCAGATCCACTCCCAGATATCTAAAACACTTCACTTCCTCCAGTTTTTCTCCATTCAAACTCACCTCCCAATTGACTTGACCCTCAACCCTACTGTACCTAATAACCTTGCTCTTATTCACATTTACTCTTAACTTTCTTCTTCCACACACTTTACCAAACTCAGTCACCAGCTTCTGCAGTTTCTCACATGAATCAGCCACCAGCGCTGTATCATCAGCGAACAACAACTGACTCACTTCCCAAGCTCTCTCATCCCCAACAGACTTCATACTTGCCCCTCTTTCCAAAACTCTTGCATTTACCTCCCTAACAACCCCATCCATAAACAAATTAAACAACCATGGAGACATCACACACCCCTGCCGCAAACCTACATTCACAATAATGGACATACATAGGAAATATTCCATCTAATTTCTTTTAGGTTTTTTCGTTTAGGTGTTATTTGTTGGACTTTCTAAGACTTTTTATTTCTGGTTCCTTACCCTATCTTTTGAATTTATTATTTGATTTGATTGTTAGTTGTTTATTTTGGCTTATTAAGATGCTATTTTCAACATAACTAGCGTTTATCATGGTCAAACGCCATCTTCACTACATCCTTACAATTATTTTGAATATCAATGGCTTTTCTGTGGTTTAAGGTTATTTTCACTACAACTTCACGATCATCTTGTTTTCATCATCGATGACGTTTATCTTGGTCAAAGACTATCTTCACTACATCCTTATACTTATCTCATTTTCAATATCGTTGGCCTCTATCTTGATAAAAGCCATCTTCACTACATCCTCATAATCATCATATTTTCAATATCACAAGCGTATTTTTTGGTGAAAGGCCATCTTCACTACATCCTTATAGTCAAGCCACTTTCACAGCACTTAACTCTACCTTAATAAAAATGTATCTTCACTACATCCTCACAGTCATCTCGTTTTCATTATCAGTGGCCTTTATCTTGGTCAAGGCCATCTTCACTACATCTTCATAAATATCTTTCTTTGGACATATATTGCCTTTCAGATGGATTCCTGATATACCAATTTACATTCATATATATATATATATATATATATATATATATATATATATATATATATATATATATATATATATATATATATATATATATATATATTTTCTTTTTTTTTTCAAACTATTCGCCATTTCCCGCGTTAGCGAGGTAGCGTTAAGAACAGAGAACTGGGCCACTGAGGGAATATCTTCACCTGGCCCCCTTCTCTGTTCCTTCTTTTGGAAAATTAAAAAAAATTGAGAGGGGAGGATTTCCAGCCCCCCGCTCCCTATATATATATATATATATATATATATATATATATATATATATTTTTTTTTTTTTTTTTTTTTTTCTTTATACTTTGTCGCTGTCTCCCGCGTTTGCGAGGTAGCGCAAGGAAACAGACGAAAGAAATGGCCCAACCCCCCCCCCCCATACACATGTACATACACACGTCCACACACGCAAATATACATACCTACACAGCTTTCCATGGTTTACCCCGGACGCTTCACATGCCTTGATTCAATCCACTGACAGCTCGTCAACCCCTGTATACCACATCGCTCCAATTCACTCTATTTCTTGCCCTCCTTTCACCCTCCTGCATGTTCAGGCCCCGATCACACAAAATCCTTTTCACTCCATCTTTCCACCTCCAATTTGGTCTCCCTCTTCTCCTCGTTCCCTCCACCTCCGACACATATATCCTCTTGGTCAATCTTTCCTCACTCATTCTCTCCATGTGCCCAAACCATTTCAAAACACCCTCTTCTGCTCTCTCAACCACGCTCTTTTTATTTCCACACATTTCTCTTACCCTTACGTTACTTACTCGATCAAACCACCTCACACCACACATTGTCCTCAAACATCTCATTTCCAGCACATCCATCCTCCTGCGCACAACTCTATCCATAGCCCACGCCTCGCAACCATACAACATTGTTGGAACCACTATTCCTTCAAACATACCCATTTTTGCTTTCCGGGATAATGTTCTCGACTTCCACACATTTTTCAAGGCTCCCAAAATTTTCGCCCCCTCCCCCACCCTATGATCCACTTCCGCTTCCATGGTTCCATCCGCTGACAGATCCACTCCCAGATATCTAAAACACTTCACTTCCTCCAGTTTTTCTCCATTCAAACTCACCTCCCAATTGACTTGACCCTCAACCCTACTGTACCTAATAACCTTGCTCTTATTCACATTTACTCTTAACTTTCTTCTTCCACACACTTTACCAAACTCCGTCACCAGCTTCTGCAGTTTCTCACATGAATCCGCCACCAGCGCTGTATCATCAGCGAACAACAACTGACTCACTTCCCAAGATATATATATATATATATATATATATATATATATATATATATATATATATATATATATATATATATATATATATTTATATATCTGAATGTAAGTTGGTATGTCAGGAACCCATCTGGAAGGTGAACCTTATATAAACTACATTGCACCTTACATATAAATAGAAACATCAAGCTTCACTATATTAACTTTACTATATTTAAATATAAACAAGGTCTAACCGAGGTTACTTGGTTGAGCAAGATGTGAGAATATCATCAAATGGGCCTCCAGCCGTGGGTTGAAATTGTCGTTCTGACGTATTTCGAGTTCAGTGCTGATACAGGACCATTGATTATAGGACTATCTTGTTAGTCTGTGTAACTTCGCCTGAACCAGTCCACGTCTTCAATGGCCTTCTGTCACTACAAACGGGATTACAAAGGAAAGGCTTCCTTTGTTAGTTTCATGAATACCTTCGTTCAAATGAAGGGAAAGACTATTACTATGAAGCGGTACCTTATCAGCAGGAAAGAGCTGCAGCAACGGTATGAAAGTTACTGCAAGATACATAACGAGCCCGTGGCTTCCAACGTAAACATCGGCCGCCATTTGGGTTCCCTCGGCATCATGTGTGACACCAAGATTGGACCCGTTGGGAAACAGGAACGATACTATTCTGGTATCATGTGGCTCGATGGCGCAGGACCACCGGTTGAAATGCAAAGAAAATGGAGAAAGCCGCCCAAACGTATCATGAAGGCCGTGCAAGAGAAGATCGAGAGGAATCGGTTGAGAGACGATATCGCTCACAGTATATTGAAATTTATACCCAAGACTTCCCCTGATCTCCAGACACAGCCAGTCACAGAGACCACCAGCCCCGCTTCCCAGACACAGCAAGTCACAGAGACCACCAGCCCCGCTTCCCAGACACAGCAAGTCATAGAGACTACCAGCCCCGCTCACCAGACACAACCAGTCACAGAGACCACCAGCCCCGCTCTCCAGACACAGCCAGACACACAGCCCACCAGCCCCGTCCTCCACACAGAGCCACAAGATCCTGATATTGAGAAGACAAATCAATTTCTCGAAGATTTTTTGCTTTCACTGGAGAAGAACTGATGAGTTCCTAATTGATAGAACAACATGTTAAAAAAAGAAACTATATAAGTTCACTTATGGAGTGAGACCTTTGACGGAGCTGTGCTGCCTATAGCACAACCTACCAAAGGGTGATCTTTGCTGTCTTGCAGTAACCTCATGAGGGCGGAGTCCAGCTACACTTTCTTTACCGAGGAAAAGATCTCTGCACTAATAGACAACTGTCCTAGCAACACTTATATGAGATGAATAGATGGATGCTCTAATGATCGAAAATATACAAGTGTTAGAGGACTGACAACTATATACATTTGGTTAGCTAATCTTCATATGACTGGGGCTATTCTTCCCTCTGATTGATTCATTTTTCAAGATTAAGGAAAGTTATAATAAAAATATTGTATTGAGTTTCTCCGTTGGCGTCAGGGTAAACACCCATCCCCCCCGAAGCTTGGTTACCTTTCCGTGGTGGGGGGGACTTCATGGATTGGGCAGTAGCAACCATCGTTGGTTGCTTCTGTTCAATCCATGAACGAAAAACCAAGCATCTTGAACGTAATTGTCGTATAAATTCACTTGGTGTCAAAACTGACGCGAAAGCGGTTGTCTCAATTTTGTCAGAAATGTTTGTGCGTCTCGGCCTGATGGCGGGAGTCGGTTTGGCGCTGTGGTCATGAGGGAATACGAGGAAGATTGGCAACCGTCCCAGAAGTAGCTACAGTGAGGCCCAGCAGCTGTCCCTAATACTGTGGAAGGCACTCATGTAAGGTGTGCAGTGAGGCGCAGCAGTAACAAGGGAAACGGACAACCAAAACAGCAATCTTGATCATCAGGAGGCTATCCAATGCTCAGAGTAGATAAGGACGATTATTGTATGGCTTCGCTCAGAGGATGAAAATCTTAGCCGTGAAAATCAACAAGTAAAATAACTAGTAGTTAGTGGTAGTGAAGTGGAATTACCGCATTTCTGTGGTCTTAATAGTAAAACGAAACTTTTCGTTTTCTCCATCAATCTAGAGGTGTTGTAGACCATCATCCTTAAGGTTGTAAGGTAATGGTAAGTACAAGGTTATGACCTCAGCAAATTTGTAATGGAAAGTGCAGGAAATGTGGTAATGTATATAATATAAATTGTATAGTTGTATAATAAATGTGTAAAAAAATTTCTGTCTTCTCTCTTCCCGTTCATTAATTCAAATACAGGTAAGTTTTCTAACGAGGTGGGATAAGCTACGTGCACTCGGCTTGTAAATGTGGTGACTTTCCCTTCATTACCACAATGGTGTGCTGAACTGAAGATGTAGAATTCCGTAGACGAAACTAAGATAGGAAATCAATCTACATCAAAAATTGAAGGCGCCGCTCTGTGTGTGTGTGTGTGTGTGTGTGTGTGTGTGTGTGTGTGTGTGTGTGTGTGTGTACTACTTTCATCATTATCACGTGAGTCTTTTGAGGAAGGATTTGTACACTCGTGTTGCCCCGTCTTTTAACCTTGTAAGTGTAAAATATGTTTTCACTCCTGTGTGCACCCACACACACACACACACACACACACACACACATAACCTATAATATTATCTAGTATTTACTTCAGACGGATATCTTACACCTTGATTATAAAAGCCAAAGAAAAATTTATAAAAACATATACATATATTTACACACGTGTAGATATATGTTATGTATTGAAATGTGGGGGAAAAATTCCTTATATATTAACAAACGTGATTGAGGACGTAAAGAATCTGGTCCAAACATAATGGTTATTGTGATAAATGATTTGTTTATGATAAATATGTATTGTGTTGCATTATAATGGTTGTTCAGAACTAAGGTCTTTAAACCTGAATCAGTGAAATACTATCAGAAATAGAAAACCTGTTAAACATGAACCTTTATAGTGATTAACCATACAATATATTTTCCTCTGGGTATGTAAAAGAAAATACAGTACAGGGAGCTAGTTTGAGGAAGAGTATTTCATATTTCAACAAAATATTTACCTCTAATAGCGTCCCTTATCTTTCGTCATCATTTCTTATGTTTCCTATCAAGAAATGTCTTTTATGTAACATAAAAATTCTGTCGAGGTATTTGATTAATGTTGTCCAAGGATGAACTACATGCCACACGTGGTCAGGTCACAGTGGTGGTGGTCAGGTCAGTGGGCGGTGTGTGTGTGTGTGTGTGTGTGTGTGTGTGTGTGTAGCCCCTGGGTTCATGTTGGCCACACCCACCGGCCGGTGGTCAGGTCAGTGGGCGGTGTGTAGCCCCTGGCTTCATGTTGGCCACACCCACCGGCCGGTGGTCAGCTCAGTGGGCGGTGTGTAGTCCCTGGGTTCATGTTGGCCACACCCACCGGCCGGTGGTCAGGTCAGTGGGCGGTGTGTGTGTGTGTGTGTGTGTGTGTGTGTGTGTGTGTGTGTGTGTAGCTCCTGGGTTCATGTTGGCCACAGCCACCCACCGGCCGGTGGTCAGGTCAGTGGGCGGTGTGTGTGTGTGTGTGTGTGTGTGTAGTCCCTGGGTTCATGTTGGCCACAGCCACCCACCCACCGGCCGGTGGTCAGGTCAGTGGGCGGTGTGTAGCCCCTGGGTTCATGTTGGCCACAGCCACCCACCGGCCAGCCGGGCGGTAGTTTATAACTAAGACTGGTAGTTTCACATGCCACTTGGAGTGTCCCTCACTACAGAACTTGAGCAGCTCTTATCCTGAGGTGGAGCAGTTGATCCTCTCCACCAGGCTGGTACACTTGGTCTGCACCAGGTGGCTCCCTCCTGGTCATCCTGAGTGGTTGGTTGCTGTGTTGGATTTAATGACCACTGACTTGTGAAGGTCATTAGGCCAACCATCATTTTATCATCTGATAAAACATGAAGCAACGTCAAATATTACATGATCCACCTAAACTATTGAGAATAATGAAGTCTGATATTGTTACGTTACGTCATCCAGTCTTGCCACTCACATGTTACGGTAATCACGACTACATACATAGTGTTGTTACGACTGATATTACTGTATGTACTGTAGTAAAGTACTGTGGTTATGTGGACACCAGACGAGACCATCATTATGATGTGTCACCAACATATATCTATAATACTTCTATAACCAGCATGATTAAGAAGGTTATAACAGTATTATCCTTGTGTCACCATCATGTATCTATAATGCTTCTATAACCAGCATGATCAAGAAGGTTATAACAACATTATCCTTGTGTCACCAACATGTATCTATAATGCTTCTATAATCAGCATGATCAAGAAGGTTATAACAACATTATCCTTGTGTCACCAACATGTATCTATAATACTTCTATAACCAGCATGATCAAGAAGGTTATAACAACATTATCCTTGTGTCACCAACATGTATCTATAATGCTTCTATAACCAGCATGATCAAGAAGGTTATAACAACATTATCCTTGTGTCACCAACATGTATCTATAATACTTTTATAACCAGCATGATCAAGAAGGTTATAACAACATTATCCTTGTGTCACCAACATGTATCTATAATACTTCTATAACCAGCACGATCAAGAAGGTTATAACAACATTATCCTTGTGTCACCATCATGTATCTATAATGCTTCTATAACCAGCATGATCAAGAAGGTTATAACAACATTATCCTTGTGTCACCAACATGTATCTATAATACTTCTATAACCAGCATGATCAAGAAGGTTATAACAACATTATCCTTGTAGTTGTTGGATCAGTGTAGAGCAGAGCAATACCTGGTGAACATTACTTCCTGGTGGCCGCCATAAATACCACCAGTGTTTATAAGCTCACACATCACCAGGGGTTAAGATATGGTGTTATCCCTCACTGCTCTATATAGCACCAGCCACGGTGGGCCTCCAGGTTATGCCTCACTCCTACTCTTCTATATCTCTAACTTCCTTGTGATCATCTCACTTTGAATAACTAGATCTTCACATAACAGTTGTTTGTTGTTGTTGTTGTTGTTGTTGTTGTTGTTGTTGTTGTTGTTGTTGTTGTTGTTGTTACATGTTGTAGGTTTATGTTCTGCCACTGGACGACTCGTTCTCTGATCTTACCCAACAAATAATTTGTTGTTTCGAGATTCGTCAGGTGTTTATCATACGGAGTCTGTAACGCGTAATTCTGTCTATCGTTCACTATACTGGATAGTAACTGGTAAAGGTTATTAAAGATATCTACAACAGAATCTGTGCCACACAACAAAACATACAAATCACAACATGATGACATGTTTGACCATCAGCAGGTAAGGTCATCAAGCCGCACCATACATACGTCAGACAGTAACATCAGTTGTATAACAGGATGTATATATGTTGTTGGATTTAAGGGCTATCAGCTTGTGGTCATGAAGCCAGAATGTGAACCATAAGTTAACATAAAATGATCGTCCAGGTCCAGCAGGTAGCTGCATATGAAGCTATGAATGTCTGTCTTGATTACTGACGACGTAGAGGGAAGGGTCTGGGAGGAAGTGGAGTGTGGTGGAGTTTGCTGGAGGGTTCTCGGGAGTGTTGTGAAGAAGAGATAGAAAAACAGACTGAATGGAGGAGGGTAACAAGTCCTTGGGCTCAACCCAGGTGCTACATTGTCAGTCAAGCAAGACATCTAAAATAATCGCCAGGTTGGTTGGTTATTTGGGCTTGTGGCTCATCCACTGCCAGGGTTAATAAAGTCAACAAGTTAGTCATAATCCTCAACCAAAAATACTTGAACACCTTCACGTGTTGAGGATATTTGTAAGGTCATACACACGCTCACTAAATATTTGGCCCATATAAGTAAGGTTTTCACCCTTATTGACTGCAAGGGTCATACCTGTGGTAAAGGTCATGTTATAACCATCAATCGAATCATCTTGAACAGTTTTCCCAGAGGTTCAAGATAATTCTGAGACCGTACACGCTCTCACCCTGTTCGTAAGACGAATGGTGGAGTCAAACGTACAGCGACCTATGGAAGGTGAGTCGGTAATGAATCCCTTATATGTTCCACTTTAAAGTCAGCTAACAATCGTTTCAACGTATTATTGTGTGAACAGATGGAACAACCTAATATAGAAAGATGTACATCCAAGAAAATCATCAGTCACGACAAGTAGGATAGAAAAACCTGAGAAATGGTTGTTGGTGATGGTGTGAACAGTAGTATTATTATTACCACACATCACCAGCACACCTTTGATGGCGCTCCTACACCTTCGTGGCTGCTGCACTCTACACAGGAGCAGGGGATGATGGACACCTTGGAGCAAGAAGGTTCTTCGACGAGACTGTACTATTTCTCTCCGTCCTTTGAGGATGACACAGCCTTGCTAAGGATGACTTGTCACTGATGGTGACACAGCTGACGGATGGAGTCCTGTTACACCTTGTGAATAATATCTCATGACCAAAACAGTAGACTGGCCAGGTTGACAAGCGTATTGTGCAATTCAACTGACTAATGATATGATAAAGAAAATTACAAACATAAATATTTATTGTAAGGATCAAATCCATGATGAAACAAATATAGTTAGAATGATTAATGAAACAGAATGTGGGAAGTGACACAGCTTTGTAATGCTTGGTCAGTTACAAATGATTAATACGAAAGCGTTAGGTATCGACCCGCAGGAGAACGTGTTTACAGATCTTTATAGAAGACATATCTATGTTAGATAAACGCCATATCAAGGTAATATCTTAACCTGGGACGTGTAACATCTGTGTGGAGAGACACAGCTTTGTAATATATGATCTACTCCACCGGTGAACTTTGACAACAGAGAGTTGTACAACGCGTCGCTGGACAATATTCACCAAATACCTATAACAAATTTTTATATGATATACGAGACATTTGTTGGAAGTAAACATAAGAAATAATGATAGGAGATAAGGAGAGGGAAAGTATATATTTTCTTAAATGCTGAATGAATCCTGTTTTAACCTACTTATTTTCCCGTTGGATTTTATTTTAGATATCCAGAGGATGATATATTCTGGGTTTATAATTATGATGCTTTTAACACCTTTTTTCAATTTCTTATCATCTTTACTGGCTAAAAGGCCTTCGTTCTTAAGAACCATTTTGATGCAACACACTACATATTTATTATGAATTACTAATCACATCAACTATCATGTTTGTACATTATTCTTTATGTTGTCAGTCACATTCTTAAGTATATAACACATTCGTCTGACTCAAGTAGATATGTATATCTCCATGTTTATATATATACATATGGTTCTTGATTTATTATCTTTTTGTTCCAAGTTTAAGTGATCCTTCTAAAGAAAATACTAATCGATACCTTGGATGACGTACCTAAGTCTTTATAACAGAAATAATGAACAAATCCAGATGGTTCATCTTGTGTATACAGGTTGAAGACCATTAGTTCACCAATGTTGTACAGGTAATGATAAAAGTCAACATGTATATAACTTTAATGTTGGACATATACTATGGATTCAGGCTTTATGACTGTTCATATGTTTTCAAATATACCAACATTACATTGACGTTATACGAAATACTACCATTAAATTGTTTGGTCATAAAGGAGATATTCTGATCACTCCAATAATACACATGCATGTTTACCTGTTACAAAGAGATCCGTCATATTGTAAAGCCCTGTGCCAGCCAGGCAGCCAGCCTCCCTAACAACAAACTACCTGTTAGTCAAGATCAGATAAAGAGCCGGGTTGAGGTGAGTGCCCGTACCAAGCATAGACCTAGCATAGACCTGTCATGGTACAGACCACTCATATGGAGACCTGGTGAATACAACAATTAGAAACATTCCATATTTGAGGAGACCTGGCAGGTCTAACTATGAACCAATTTCATCATGATCGTATGATATGACCCCGTGCCAATGCTGGGACAAATTGTAATATTGAATTGTATATTGATTTCATATTTCAATGGAATTAACAATAAAGATGAGTTGCCATAATTATGAGGAAACATGTCTACATTCACACTCACTAACCCTACCCAGACAACACGAGTCGTATTGATCATTTCTAAATTCATCGGACACATCCGGGAAGATACTTTTTTACTGTGTGTACTTTACTTTAAAGTTAAGTTCATTGGAAATAGAGCGAAACTAACTGTCTGTATAACCAACAAAAATCACTATGAGTTATACATATGTATCTACTAATGACGTCACGTCTGATGTCACTCGTAGTAATGAACACAAACTGGTGGGCAAACGTTTGACCTCAGATGAGGTGAAGTACTTTATCTTCAATATGATTGTTAACATGGAATAATTTACCAGTTAGAGTGGTTGGAAGCAACATTATAGATAAGTTTCACAATAAACTTGATAAATATTTCCCTTCAAGTTCAAGATGAACATTATTTGCGTCTCATCATTAGTCACACTGACAATATACAGGATTATCTTTACATTATCTTTGTCTTCCACTACACTAATGTGTGAGTTCCTGATATCTTCCACTACACTAATGTGTTAGTTCCTGATATCTTCCACTACACTAATGTGTGAGTTCCTGATATCTTCCACTGCACTAATGTGTGAGTTCCTGATATCTTCCACTACACTAATGTGTTAGTTCCTGATATCTTCCACTACACTAATGTGTGAGTTCCTGATATCTTCCACTACACTAATGTGTGAGTTCCTGATATCTTCCACTACACTAATGTGTGAGTTCCTGATATCTTCCACTATCACCATTAACCTCGAAGTGACCCAATGGTCCACTGCTGTATGAATACCTTTACATTCCTTTGTATAATGGAATGTTTGTAACAACACAGTAATTAATCACATATCGGAGATTTGGCACTGTATTAGCTCCACGTCTTATTCATGGGCCATCAAAGAGCTATATGTGTGTGGTCATGTTTGTCTGGATGTGGATGACCGGGGCTTCCTCTCTTATGTGAATGGCTTCTAATCTGTGTAGTCTCCTGCGATCACTACAACTAGTAATGTTTTTGATGTTATTCATTATAATCTCCCACGTTAGTCTCGTTCCATGCTTTTGTTCATGATGATGTTTGATTCCACCTTCTTGTAAGTGGAGCGAGAGTCGGTGGCTCAGGGTGCAGCTGTATTGATCACCATCTTGAACTTAAATATGAAGTCTATATAGATGCAAACTGGCAGGCAAGTCAAAAATCTAAATTCTAGACACTGGCGCCTTACAAAGGAGAAACATTTCTTCAAGGGAAGAGAAAGATGAGTAATTACATACTAATATCTTAATCATGGTACCACGTCAGTCTCTCGTTCCCTTACACAAGTCAAGTCCAGTCTCTCCTTTGCCACTCCAAACCTCCAGCCTGACCCAACAACATTGTGGTCTGCATGATGGAAGCACACATGAAATATTCACAAGAATTTCCTTCTCTACACTTGCCTCCAGAACTTTCTTTTATGCTTGTAGGTCCAAATGTTTACGCCAGCCCTTAGCACAGACACCACTGAGATCACCAGCCGGTCAAATGTATACTGTAAACACATAATGACAAAGGAAAACATACTTACGCTTACGTACATACATGCACGTATAACCTTAATGGTCAGGTCAAAGGTCAGGCCATCATAATACCTGAAGGTCGCGCCGTCGTGTTCAGCCACACAGATCTTTCAGAGCTTCATGCCTGAGTACGATACCACATTACCAGCTTCCAATATTATACTACCTTTCCCGCCACACCACACAACAGCCTCACCTTAATGTCATGCAACATCAGCATTTATATTTGGTCTCTGACGACAACCCCGCCACCACCAGCAGACCCATGCAGGCCCCCCATGTCACTTACGTCATTACAGTTTCCAGGCATTTTAGTGGCTGTTAATTACCACTCCTCTGACTCAGGCAGCTTTCTTACCTTCCTGTCTCACCCAGACGTTGTCTGCTGGTTCTCACTCCACAAACATACAACCTCTCCTTCCCAGACATAACACATCACAACACCTTACTCCCACCACTTTGATCTTTTTCTTCGTGACAATATATCTTTCTGCGGAGAGCGTTACGCGCTTGCCCTGCCTTTTGGCAAAATCTCGTTAGATGAACTCATAAGACAGAGCTCTCTCTCTCTCTCTCTCTCTCTCTCTCTCTCTCCCCAGCCAGCCACTATGAATGTAGATTGCGTGACTGAGTGAGAGCGATGAAGTTCTTGCCATATGACGGCGAGCCACTCTGCACCCCACCCACCCAGCACATATCAACTTACCTGTCGGCTGATAAAGAGAGAGAGAGAGAGAGAGAGAGAGAGAGAGAGAGAGAGAGAGAGAGAGAGAGAGAGAGAGAGAGAGAGAGAGAACCTACCTACGATTATTTACGATCACAAAAAAAATACTGAAAACAAAGGCCCCGCCGGGAATCGAACCCGGACCAACTGTTTATGAGGCAGATGTGCTAACCACTACACCACGGAGCCATTTGTCAGTGGCGGAAAAATCTCTTATATATCAACAAACGTGACTGAGGACTTAAAGAATCTGGTACAAACATAATGGTTATTGTGATAAATGATTTGTTTATGATAAATATGTATTGTGTTGCATTATAATGGTTGTTCAGAACCAAGATCTTTAAGCCTGAATCCTTAAGATTATATAAGAAATGATAAAAACGTGTTAGAAACATAAAAAATTGTGACTATAAAGAACAGAATGCATTATCATGTGGGTATCTAAGAAATAAATCCAAAACAACACGTTAGTTTAAGGCAGAAGTATCTCATATTTTACCAAAATATTTACCTCTACGTCCTTTATCTTTCATCATCATTTCTTATGTTTACTATCAAGAATGTCTTTTACTAACATAAATGATATGTTTAGGTATTTGATTAATGTTTTCCAACGACCCCTTGTATAACTCTTCGTTAGTGAAGTTCATTTCGTGTAATGGATCATGCATTACAAAGTTGTGTCTATCCAGACAAGTGTTACACGTCCCAGGTAAAGATATATTCTAGAGATAGTGTATATCTAACATATATATGTGTTTTATAAATATTTATAAAAAGTTTTCCTGAGGGACAATACCTAAGACTTTCGTATTAAAGTTGATCAGTTGTAAGTGATCAAGCATTACAAAGGTGTGTCCATTGCCACAGGTGCTACTGATCCCGGGTCAAGGTATTTCACCATCTTTGTATCTTTAACCTTTCTAGTTATACATGTTTCATCCCGGATTCCATCCTCACAATCGATGACCAATCAACTACCGCGGAGGCGTAGCACAGAAATCATTGGGCCGCAGAGGACCAATCATAAATCGCAAGCAGCAGCGGTCCACCAATAGGGAGTCGACACACAGTAGCGCTGGCCAAGTGGCTACCGGGGACACAATATGGAGGAGTGGCCACGCCCGGACACTGGCTCATCTGGGTCTATTCCTTGCTCTTCATAATCCTAAACACAATATCTTTTCATCGTAGGGAATTTATTACCTCATTAACGGAGTTACGATCTGCCTTTATTTCCGATCGTTTAAAGATAGTAAGAAGGTCGAGAGTGTGATGAGTAGGGACACAAAAATAGTCCTTCTCAGGAGGAGGGTAACAGGTCCTGAGTCTCAGCCCAGGTGATGGTGTGAACAGTATTATTATTATTACCACACATCACCAGCACACCTTTGATGGCGCTCCTACACCTTCGTATTATTATTACCACACATCACCAGCACACCTTTGATGGCGCTCCTACACCTTCGTATTATTATTACCACACATCACCAGCACACCTTTGATGGCGCTCCTACACCTTCGTATTATTATTACCACACATCACCAGCACACCTTTGATGGCGCTCCTACACCTTCGTATTATTATTACCACACATCACCAGCACACCTTTGATGACACTCCTACACCTTCGTATTATTATTACCACACATCACCAGCACACCTTTGATGGCGCTCCTACACCTTCGTATTATTATTACCACACATCACCAGCACACCTTTGATGACACTCCTACACCTTGGTGGCTGCTGCACTCCACACAGGAGCAGGGGATGATGGCACATATCTATGAATCAAAAAGGTTGTCGATGAGACTGTGCTATTTCTTCCCTTCCCTGGTCGATGATACAGCCTTTCCCCAAGGTTACTTGTCATTCCTGGTGTAACGACGTACGGGTTGAGTCCGGTAACACCTTCTGAATAATAGTATGTGACAGAGTGGAGTGACCAGGAAGAAAAGCGTGTTCTGCACCTCAATTGACTGATTATATGATAAGAATAAAGAGAATTACACACATAAATGTCACTTGCAAGGATCAAGCCAGAGATGAAGCATTGATAACTAGAAGGGTTAAGGAAACGAAAATTGTAAAATACCTTTACCCGGGATCAGTAGCACCTGTGGCAATGGACACACCTTTGTAATGCTTGATCACTTACAACTGATCAACTTTAATACGAAAGTCTTAGGTATTGTCCCTCAGGAAAACTTTTTATAAATATTTATAAAACACATATATATGTTAGATATACACTATCTCTAGAATATATCTTTACCTGGGACGTGTAACACGTGTGTGGATAGACACAACTTTGTAATGCATGATCCATTGCACTAAATTATATCTTCACTATACCCTCTTCTTCACCACACAGTTACTTCTACCATACCATCATCATTGTACTCTCTAATGTTCACTAAAAATGATTTTTATCTTCACTACATAATCATTTCATATAAACTTTACTCTTTTACAACCCTTATCTCTACTACATTCGTATATTCACTACATTCTTTCCTTCAGTACAAGCTATCTTGACAATATCCTTATCATCACTATACTCTTCCCTCACTACACTCTCATCTTAACATCATCCTTCTGTTTACCGAACTTAGCTCAAAGTCTGACTTGAACGTAGCTTTGGAAAGTTTGTGTTCCTCATTGTGTTACCTCCTTATTATCATTGTAAAGGCAATTGTCACTATTCCCTAACTAAACCCTCATCTTCACTACACTCTCATCATTATCATTACTTCTTGATGTTCAATACAAAATTTTTAACATATACAGTTATCTTCACTACAGAATAATTTTCATTGCACCTTAATCTTCATTACTCCTTGTTTCAGCTACATCCGTATCTTCCATTCATTCTTATATCTTATATTAGTTACATTTTTACAATATCTTTATGTCTTCTCTGTTCCGTCTTTTGATAAATTGAAAATGAGAGTAAAGGATTTCCAGCCTCCCTTTCCCTCCCCTTTTAGTCGCCTTGTACGACACGCAGGGAATACGTGGCAAGTATACTTTCTTCCCTATCCCCAGGGATAACAGCATCTGGTGTTCCCAGACGGTCACCCATCCAAGTACTGACCAGACCCAACGCTGCTTAACTTGACTGATCGAACAATATACATATATATATATATATATATATATATATATATATATATATATATATATATACACACACACACAAGACTGAAAACAATGAATTTCCCAAATAGAAAATGGAGGCGGCGGGGTTTGAACCCGGGTCCTCTCGCATGCCAAGCGAGCGCTCTACCACTGAGCTACGCCCCCAAGAACATATTTTGTGACATAGTATTATATGAAGTACTGAGATTACCACGGCAAAATACTGTTTGACCGACCGTTGCCGATTAGCCGGCAAAATAACCACAGGGTAAATCTCCATGTTCCTGTCGTGTTTTCCTCTCAATTTTCCACAAAGAAATGTTTTACTTTCTTATTTTCGTTGCAATAGACTGGAACTAAGCAATAGACTGGAACTAAGCAATAGACTGGAACTAAGCTGACCTGGTATGAGGTCAGAGCCCTCATTATCATCCCTGCTAACTACCGGAAGCAGATTAAGTCGTTCCACAACCGATGTCCGGCCCATGTTAACTCTGATGTGCCCAGCAGTTGGAGGAGGATCGCCAGAAGCTTCTGGAAGATTTCAAGGACGTCTTGGTGGACCTGACCCTTTCAGATAAGGTCGAAAACCTCAATTCATTGTGAAGATCTTCACTATAACGTTGGACGAACATACTGAATGTTGCACACATGTGATGCGGACAAAATGAAAAAAGATAAAGACAAAAATTATGTCTGGTGTGGGTCTCGAACCCACGACCTTGAGTGTGTGAGACTCACGCTCTACCACTGAGCTAACCAGACAATAGAAAAATACGTCTGTTTCTTCAATTTGAATTAATGAAAATCTTTGCGAGGCAGCGTTAAGAAAAGAGAGATGTCTTTGACGAAATTTACTTGTTTGGCTCCTTCTTTTGTTCTTCAGTATCGAAAGTAAACATACTGAAGGATATATATATATATATATATATATATATATATATATATATATATATATATATATATATATATATATATATATATATATATGTATGTATATATATATATTGAAAGGGATCGCAATTTTGCACGTGATCAAGTATATTCTTATGAGTTCACAGGGAAAATAAACACGATAAGTTCCCAAGTGCACTTTCGTGTAAAACTCACATCATCAGGGGAGACACAAGAGAGAAATATAACAGTCAGTTGATATACAACGAAGAAACGTAGCTAGGACGCCATATGGTAAACATGTGATTGTCCAAGACAGACAACAAGCGTATCATAAACTTATTATGTGGACAAGAAGGTGAATTGTTTACAAATTTTATCAACATTAAAGTTATCCAATTTGTATAGACCATCACTAATATTAAGATTATAATTCTTTGTGTATTCAGTAATAGAAGATTCAATTATATTTTTCGTGGTACTTGAGTTAGAGTTAAAAACTGAGATGGCATTATTAACTCTAATTCCAGTATCACGAGAAATATCATTGAATCTTCTATCATTAAATACACAAAGAATTATAAACCTTAAAGCAACATGGCGGTCAAAAATAAGCTTTAGGAATGAAGTTTATGAATGGAATATCAGTGAGACGATCCAAATGACGAATGAATGAGAGCGTAGTCAACATACAATATAAAAGGACATATTATGAATGGCAGGAGCCAGGCAAGTAACGGCCCAACTGAATGGAAGGATTTAAAAGTTCGCGTTATATGACGAATTTTGATAGATTATTCAAATTTCCATTCCAGTTATGAAACGTAATGGTTGTGTTCAGTTCTAGAGACAAAGTTTAAAGATTTGTGTTTCAAAGATGAACCACAAAGGATATCGTTAAATTAACTGACATTAAAATTTGTCAATTAAGTAAATCATTTTGTACAATAGCTGTAATTTGACAGAGTTAAAAGTTCGCAGTTTCATTACAATTCTAAATCAAAAGTTTGAGATTCAATGATGGTTTGCACAAGCTTAACGTACATTCAAGTTTTGTGTTTATATGACGTATCTTAAAGGACTCTGGTAAAATAACGCAGCTGGAAGGTTTACGTTCAAATGATGGTGTTTAAATGTTGATTGATGAATGGTAGATTTAAATGGATAGATTTTAAGTTCGCGTTTTCATGAGCGACCTTAAACCTTGTGGTTGAATGTCACAGTTTAAAGGTTGGTATGTACAATGTTGACCAGATGGCGGTAGTGTGTAGACACAGCCATACCAGGTCGTATTTATCATCATTAAAGTCACCTTCCTTACTTACTTATGGCGGCGATGAAATTCACTGGTTCTTGATTCTGCACCAATTAACCTATCAGATAATGGTACAATGTTTGCCTGGTGTTGCATATATCACGTCTGTTGTTGAAACACAAGAATGCCAGGTGACTTTGGGAGTGGATGATAATGTAAAGATCAATATAAATGTGGGAAATCTTGAACCGCCATCACCAGACACAACACATGTTTGGATGGTGTTGTTTGTTGGGTTTTACGGCCATCGACCTATGAGCAAGGTCATTAGGCCTCCAACCCTATTTGATGTATGACTGATGTCATCGTTCCTAAATACCTATTTAAAAAAGTATATATGTAATTTTCATGCAATGATGATAAAGATAAATAATAATAAATGTAAGTAGTGGAAATAAAAGATGTGTGGGTATTGGGCCGACATGGCGGCAAATACCACCCAGTGGGCACAGTATCCACGGTTGCATTTGACCCAAGACTGCGAGAAGATAGGACAGGTTAGGGACAGGCTTCCACCATGATGACATGCACACACAATAGATAGTTAGTCCGAGGTCCGCCGACTCAACACCATGACGCAGCCAACCCGGAGGATGACCACCTCCCTCCCAGGCCGACCGCCTAATGAATGAACATGTCCACCAACATGCGACCAGCCCAAGTAGGAGGAGCCGCACACCAAGCCGACTCCGCCACAGTAGAGAATCCGCGAACCACCTTACATCATCTTGATTAATTCTGTTTCTCTGATGAAGACCATCAATTTGTCAATAGTACTCGGGTTATCCCTGAGTACATTAGTGATGTTAAAGGAAATGTTTTGGTTGATGTGGTAATTTAAAAATTTTCTTCTATATTGTTCATATCTCCTGCATTTTAACAGTAGATGTTCTATTGTTGATGTCTGTTACCACTGTTGGCATACGGGTGGAAAGGTTTTGTTTATGTATGGCTGCAGGAGGGTGGTGTACGTACAGTTCATTCTGAGGCGGGCCAGCACGACCTCTTCTCTTCTGTTCTTGCGATACGAGGTCGGCCAGTCCGCCACTTCTTGCTTGTATTTCTTGTTGATGGTCAGGTTGGTCCACTGACTCTGCCACAGAAGATGGATTGATCTCTTCCCCAAGGAAAGGCAGGACCTCAGCTCCCGAGGGATCAGAACGATCTCCTCCAGTTCTGAGGTCGACTTAGCCAAGCTGTCTGCCTGCTCATTGTTGCCGTATGTATTGTAATGACCCACCAGCCAGGCACCCAGATCAAGATGATATCTTTTCCACATGAATTTAGTTTATTAATAATATTGCCCTGTAATTCACAGGACTCTGTATATTCAGAGCCTATTGCTTTAAGAGAGGAAAGAGAATCAGAAAAAATTATGGCTTTACTGTGATTTCAATCAATTATATAGTCTATGGCTCGATCAATGGCAAACAATTCAGCGCAAAATACAGATGTATGGTTCGGCAAGCGGTATCTGAGTGCACACTCCATCGACCATACACTTGCACCCACACATTCATCCGTCTTGGAGCCATCAGTGTAGAAGTGAACATAAGGTAGGTTTACACTTACGCACTTTTGTGTTACGGCCTGGTACGGCGTGGGCCGCACCAATGTCGCCCTAAAGTCGCAGCAAAGCGTGCCCATGACACTGGCGGCATCTGTTGCGGCGCGCCAAATCCGTACGGCGCCGCTCAGATTTTAAAACATTTCAAATTTTCGAGCGGTACCGTGCGGCTTGATGACGCCGCACGAAACCGTAAGCGGCGTGGCGCGGCGCCTAAACAAACCCCGCAAGAAACCGCCCGGGTCCGCACGGTTCCGCGCCACACCGTGCCACGTACGGCCTTGAGCGGCTTCATGCTATCCGTACGGGAGTGTTACGGCGTGCTGGTACGGCGTCTTGCGGCGCCCGTGCGAGAGTGTTACAACGTCTTCATACATGATTCATACATCTTGCGGGGCATGCGGCGTGCGTGCGGGGTCCGTGCGGGGTCCGTGCGGCGCCTTCCTAGGGGATTGTAGGGAAAGTTACCGCGTGCCGCCTGGGGAGGTGTACAAAAGGGTCCGGACAGAAAACGGGGCATCATTCGTGCTCTGACAGCCAGACGACACACTTTACCAGCCACTCTCGCTCCACTTTACCACCCAGATGCCTCGTAGGAAGACCACCCCTATGCCTACCCAGGGGTCCCAGGCCACCCAGGACACCCAGCCTGCAGAACCGGAGGAGAGGTCTGAACCCGTGGAAGAGCTGCCCCCTGAGGTCAGCCTATCCAACATCGAGTACCAGGACATCGCAGGCCTGAGTGGTATCGTGCAGTCCAAGAAACGATACCGCCCCAGCAAGAAGGAAATTTCATACTACAAGTTCACACAAGAGCAGAAGGAGCAGATCGCCGAATTCAAGGAGCACCCTACTTTATACGACAAGCGGGACAAACAATGGTCGAATCCAAGGGCGAAGGAGGAACTATGGAGGGAACTGGCACGGGAATTCGAAAATTGCACCTTCCAGCAAGTACGCAAGTATTTCGAGGCACGGCGAACCGACTTCGGAAAAATAGAGCAGAAGGAGAACAAGAGCGGGGCGGCAGCACGACAACGGACAACACGGGAGGATGAAGTTATGTCAATGTGGGGATTCCTGGGTGGTCACATCACCCACGAACCGACAATACCAAGCGAGCGGTTCTCACCTGCACCTGACGTCGCCACACCAACAATGGAAATAGGCGGAGGAGAATCATCCAGTGGTGACATGTCGGGCCTCTCTGTAACTTCGATTCAGCGGAGGAAGCGAGGAGGACCGAGAGAGGGGAGCGACGTGTTGGCACACCTGATTCGGCTGAAGAAGCAATCCACTCGCAACTCAGCAGAATTATGGATCGAATGAACCAACTGATACCTGAAGGGCAAAGCAAGAAACAGCGTACCATCAACGTCTTCGTCCAATACATCAGAGAACACCTTGAGTTCGTGCCAGAAGAATACCAGCAGCCCTTCTTCAACACAGTCATCACTAAGATTCACAAATTGGCGGGCCCCAAAGAAGAAAATGCCACGGAGAAAGCAGCTTTGGCTCGGGGGATGCCCATAAACTTGCCGCAAAATCAAACACCCAAAGGGACGCAGACGGAACCAGTGGCTTTAGCTCCCCAACCGATTCCTACACCATCACAACAGCAGTGGATCTCGCCTCAACCCCAGCCGCAACAAATATACTACCCATACATCCCTCAACAACACTACCCACAGCAGCAGCAGGGGTATACACAGCCGACACAGCTGCCGACACCTTCCTTCTTCAGTGGGCGGTCCACACCAGTCAATCTCCCCAACACATCGACTGGGCTGTCGCCACTTGTGCATAGCCTCACCAACATGTTGGACATGCCCGCTACCCCTGAGGCGCCACCCCCTACCCATGGCGCAAGTCTGAATACACCAAAGACAACTGCCTCAAAATTCATCACTTCCTGCAGTCTGCCCGTCTCCCCTCATTGGAAGGATGACGAGAAGAACGACACCACACAGTGAAACACGTACTACATCAACACAAACACAAACACATATATCTATAATAATGAAATGTATGTTGATTTTGTAAACCCAGCTAACTTTATAGAATTTGTGAATGTTAAAATATTTACTTGCATTTCTATTTCCCTTTTTTGATGCTTTTTTTTATGTTATGACCAAATATATGCTGATATGCTTCTGACCTATGAACCTGAAGAATGAAATAACATGGCCAAAAAGATAACAGGAAATAATATGATATCAGAAAGATGAAATAAGAAATGAAATGAAACTATAAAATTACTTTAAATCATCTGAAAATATAATATGAAATATAATAGCACAAATATTAACTATGAAATATATGAAATACAATATAACTTGAAAATAAACTATAAACATGAATTATTAACTCATTGGATTTTTTAAGATAACATATATGAACTATGAAATAATTTGAAATGAGAACACATCTTTAACAATAACATGAATAAAGACAGACAGACAGACAAGTAAATGGGTCAATAATATGATATAATAACTAGAAGGGACAGAACATACATATAATAATGAGAGCATGATATAATGAACATGAACACATACTAATGATATTGATATCCTATTTATAGACTATTCAACATTGACAATCAGAACGCACAGTAGATTGTCAGTATATATGAAACCCATGTAAACTCCCTAATCTCTCGATAGTTGGTTCACTGTAGCCGAGGTGTCCTGTGTGTAGTCACATCTCACAATGTCAGCTCGACCTGTTTGAGACCTGTATGGTATTCAGCCGCTAATCTCTATATTGTTGGTTCACTGGAGCCGCGGTGTCCTGTGTGTAGTCACATCTCAGCATGTCGGCTTGACCTGTTTGTGACTACGTATCTGTGTGGTTCATCTCCTACTCCAACCGAGTAGGTACAACTCAATTACAGGTCCACTAATTTTATCTCCTCTCTATATGCAAATACATCATGTTAGACAATAGTACTTTAAAATCCTAGACATTGTACCACTGAACTATATTAAGCATATGCATTCACGCACCAACCATCAAAAGGAATTTGGCGCCAGAGTGTGAACTTTAATTATTTAAAACTTTTATATGTTCTTCCCAATATGCTTTTTATGTATTTTTAGTTTATTATAAGTGCACCAACCATCGAGGGGTATTTGGCGTCAGAATATGAAGTTTAAATACTGTATTTATGTTATGACCAATATGCTTTTCATGTTTCTTTCTCATTCCTGTTAAGTTTCAGTTCAATATCTTCCAACACATTTCATATAAGTCCCAATCATCCATTAATTAATCTCTATCACATTAATATGGCTATCAGACAATACACAAATATGGGAGTATCAAACAATGTTAAGTACATCATGAACTTTATTTACAATTATGTACATTCACTGGTTGGGTTGGGTTATATATATTTGTGTGTGTGTCCTCTAGTTGTCAGGAGGAGGTCGTCCTCGAGGAAACACCATTCGCTCTTGCCATTCCACTGCGCCTGCATCCGATGAATAATACTGGGCCAGGTAATCTCTGACTGCCTTCGCTCGCCGTGTGTAGTTCGGTCCCTTTCTTGCCATGAGTTGTACCATGAGGTTCAGTGACTCCTCCCTCCAAGTACCAGGGACGACATCATGTTGTTGGTCCTCATGGTCGACAACGGTGCGATCAATTGGGTAGTGTTGCAGTGTCAGGTTATGCATGACACATGCACACATCGTTAGCTTCTTGCAAACAGGGACATCTTGTTGCATCGTCCTTCCGAAGATTCGCCATCTCATCTGTAGCAGCCCGAATGCGTTTTCCACCACACGACGAGCGCGAGATAGTCTGTAGCTGTATAGTCGTTCGGTGGGATCTTGTGATTGGTGGGAGTAGGGTTTCATCGTCCACGTCTTGAGAGCGAAGGCATCGTCGGCGACTATGTGGTAGGGGATGGGTTCGTCGTCGTTGGGCAGAGTTGTGTCATGAGGGAAGTGTGCACGGTTGTTATTAATGGCCCTGGCCAGGGTGCACATCTGCCAGGTACCTCCATCCCCAGCGCCTCCTTCTGTACCGACGTCGATGTACAAGAACTTGTAATTTGCATCGGAGAGGGCCATGAGGACGATGCTGTGGAACTTTTTGTAATTGAAGTACAGTGAGCCTCCACCTCTGGGTTTCTTGATTGCGACCTGCTTCCCATCCAGGGCTCCCACACAATTGAAGTAGTTCCACTTTGAGGCGAATCGTTGTGCTACGTTCTTCCATTCTTCTGGTGCCTTGGGGCACTTCATCACTTCTGGTTTGTAGCTGTCGATAATGGCATCGCAGACTATCGGGATAAACCGGCATATGGAAGCCTTGGAGACTATGAAGCTGTATTGGAGACTTGGATAGTCGTTCCCAGTTGCCAGGTGCCGGAGGGTGACCGCCAACTTAAGTCCCTCCTCTTGTGCATTCCGCATTCTAGTGTCCTCCTTCTTCAAAATGGGCGTCAGCCTCTCAACCATCTCCAGGAACAATTCTGGGTAGATGCGTAGGAAATTCTTGTGTCCTTCGGGGTCCTCTTTGTTCAATTCTTGTAGCAGCTGGTCGTAGTTTCCATATAATTGTCGCCGTGTCAGCCACTCCCGACTCCATAACCGCCCTGCCCTGCCGTCCTTTCTTCGCAATCGTTCTGGTGGGTGTGGCACTACAGTACGTCTTCTTCTCCACTCGTAGACGACCTGGACTGCACAAATACAGAGTACAGCTGCCAAAATTCTCTGGGTCTCCTGGGGTGAGAGGCTCTGGATGTCCATACTGTATGCTGGCTGGCAAAAGAATGAGGCATGTGCTTGCCAGACCTCTATATATACCCTTGGTTCATATCCGACACGGTTTGGAACGGTGCATGTGCAACAATCATGCATCGTTCCACGTCGTGTCTCGTGCACATGTGCGCTCACTCCGCAACAACACCGCAAGCTACCCGCAACAACACCGCAAGCTACCCGCGACACACCGCAACCACGGCAAGAGGCCGTGCCATGCCGTATGAAACCGCGCCATCAAAAGCCGCAAACACCGCGCCACTGCCGTGACACTGCGCAAGACACCGCAACATTACCGCAACAACACGCCGTAACACACCGCACGAAAACAAGGGACGCCGCCCAATAACGGTCATTTTGCCTCTCACCGCGCCACCTCGCTGGCGTCTTTAGTGCGGCCCACGCCGTACCAGGCCGTAACACAAAAGTGCGTAAGTGTAAACCTACCTTAAGTTTTAGTATTTGTATTGTATGACTACAGTTAACCCCTGTGTTAGTAATACAGTGGCCGGAGTGGCTACTGTGACGTTGATGTAATATCCATTTGATAAATCTCTATCTAAATATGACCTTCAGTCATAAAGACCGCACCACAAACCTTTCATTGCCTTGAAATCTTAAGAGAATCAATGTTAACCTTTGTATGTTTTATATATGATCCAGTGACTTTAACCCCAGCCACCGTTGTACACAGTCATATCCCTGATATGTGGACACCTGGAACGTTGTAGATAATTTATCATGAAGGTCCCAGTACTGTGTCCACGCCACACCCACTCCAACAAAGGGCGCCTGTGGACGACGATGACGTAGGGAGGCTCTTCAAGCAAACCTCATCATAAGTTTACAAGGACGATCTCTTTGTGTTTTCTGTCATCTACTAAGGAATATTTGTCAAGCGTTTGGTGTGTCCACAACTGTTTTATACCTTCGGAGTTATATTTCTTTCTCTTGTGTATCACTAACATTGACTCTCGGGTCGCATGAGTTTCACTACAACGAAATTCGCAGACGTTACTAAAGGTGAGACGTAAGACCACGTCAGGTAGTTAACAGATGCGACAACTTGACATAACTATCGTAAAATGGTACATTGGATTGTGTTTCCTGCTTGTTTAATTCTTGCTTTGTTTGCATTAACATTTGTCTATTGATTTATAGATTATGGCTGGAGGTAACCATTGTCAACTCTTCATAATTAATGATGGTCTGTGGTAGGTTTACTCCCTACACCCATCATCCTTCTTAGTCCCAAATCTATTTCAGGCCACCCAGACCAATGGTGCCTTGTGGATGTACCAATGTGACCCTATGTTCGTACAATTGTTCTAAAGCCCGTTTCGTAGGCAGTGTTACCTCTGTGTTTTGTGAAAATTGTCTCCTTACCAGCGAGTATTGTAAGAAAATGTTTAATAGTCTATCTTGCAACTGCATCAGCTACTACAGATAATCAGAAAGTGTAAACATTCAGCGGTTCATGAATGCCAAGCGGTTGTTCAAGCCAGGCAAAATGTGTGGATGACCTTGACGGAGTAAGCAATGTGTTGATGAAGTTATGGCCAGTGGTGTGGCGAGGGAGGGTCTGGGCAGGCAGGACACGATTGAGTGATGTTTCGTATCGTCAAGCCTCATTCCTTCCCTTGTCTATGTTTTACTTTTGATGACATTCATAGAGAATGCAGCTAAGGAGTTACGTTTTCTATACACAACATAGATGCTATTCGTTTTTACAAAATCGTAGTTTACTTGCAAACGGTAAAATCACTCATATGTAGCTTTGCCAGGTTTCCTCCTAAATTTGTTCTCCATATTAGATTCATCATACGTCAACGTAACAACTTAAAACAGAGATGGTCACGAAGTACAAAGATTAAAAATGATGAAAGGCTTTGATAATCTCGATCTAACAAATTACCTAAGGCTAGATCTTCTGATCTAAGTCGTATTAATGGATGCAGTCTGGTGGGAAAACATTCTACCTTCACTGAGGCCAAGTGTTATTTGCTCAACCTAATTGTTAACATACAGACTGATGATTCCCCTGTAACTTCCATGGTATACACACTGACCAACTTGGCAAGTGGTACACCGAGTTCAACGCCACACCTGACTCCTTCCCAACCCACATGATGAAGGTCATGGACAACTTGTATGACCGCTACCTAACATTACCTGGACCCAAGATGACATTAAAAATTATTGATAAATTCTATCTTGCTTGAGAGAACAAAATCTTTAATACTAAAGAATGATGGAAAGAAACAGCAAGATAATATCTTGGGGAATAAAGTGTGTCGATCACCGCAGACAAAATTGAGGATACAACATAGAATAGAGAATTTGTCTCTGATGATGCTCTTGCCTCCTCTGACGTCCACATGTTATCCACATAAACACAGTACGTTACTACAGTACATACAGTAATATCAGTCGTAACAACACTATGTATGTAGTCGTGATTACCGTAACATGTGAGTGGCAAGATTGGATGACGTAACGTAACAATATCAGACTTCATCATTCGCAATAGTTTAGGTGGATCATGTAATATTTGACGTTGCTTCATGTTTTATCAGATGATAAAATGATGGCTGGCCTAATGACCTTCACAAGTCAGTGGTCATTAAATCCCACACAGCAACCAACCACTCAGGATGACCAGGAGGGAGCCACCTGGTGCAGACCAAGTGTACCAGCCTGGTGGAGAGGGTCAACTGCTCCACCTCAGGATAAGAGCTGCTCAAGTTCTGTAGTGAGGGACACTCCAAGTGGCATGTGAAACTACCAGTCTTAGTTATAAACTACCGCCAGCCCACCCGGCCGGTGGGTGGCTGTGGCCAACATGAACCCAGGGGCTACACACACACACACACACACACACACACCGCCCACTGACCTGACCACCGGCCGGTGGGTGGCTGTGGCCAACATGAACCCAGGGACTACACACACACACACACAGAGCGGCGCCAGGCTGGAGGCGGGGCATCGTGACGTCACAGGCAAGTCCCTCCCCCCGCCAGATCCAAACATGTGTTGTGTCTGGTGATGGCGGTTCAAGATTTCCCACATTTATATTGATCTTTACATTATCATCCACTCCCAAAGTCACCTGGCATTCTTGTGTTTCAACAACAGACGTGATATATGCAACACCAGGCAAACATTGTACCATTATCTGATAGGTTAATTGGTGCAGAATCAAGAACCAGTGAATTTCATCGCCGCCATAAGTAAGTAAGGAAGGTGACTTTAATGATGATAAATACGACCTGGTATGGCTGTGTCTACACACTACCGCCATCTGGTCAACATTGTACATACCAACCTTTAAACTGTGACATTCAACCACAAGGTTTAAGGTCGCTCATGAAAACGCGAACTTAAAATCTATCCATTTAAATCTACCATTCATCAATCAACATTTAAACACCGTCATTTGAACGTAAACCTTCCAGCTGCGTTATTTTACCAGAGTCCTTTAAGATACGTCATATAAACACAAAACTTGAATGTACGTTAAGCTTGTGCAAACCATCATTGAATCTCAAACTTTTGATTTAGAATTGTAATGAAACTGCGAACTTTTAACTCCGTCAAATTACAGCTATTGTACAAAATGATTTACTTAATTGACAAATTTTAATGTCAGTTAATTTTACGATATCCTTTGTGATTCATCTCTGAAACACAAATCTTTAAACTTTGTCTCTAGAACTGAACACAACCATTACGTTTCATAACTGGAATGGAAATTTGAATAATCTATCAAAATTCGTCATATAACGCGAACTTTTAAATCCTTCCATTCAGTTGGGCCGTTACTTGCCTGGCTGCCATTCATAATATGTCCTTTTATATTGTATGTTGACTACGCTCTCATTCATTCGTCATTTGGATCGTCTCACTGATATTCCATTCATAAACTTCATTCCTAAAGCTTATTTTTGACCGCCATGTTGCTTTAAGGTTTATAATTCTTTGTGTATTTAATGATAGAAGATTCAATGATATTTCTCGTGATACTGGAATTAGAGTTAATAATGCCATCTCAGTTTTTAACTCTAACTCAAGTACCACGAAAAATATAATTGAATCTTCTATTACTGAATACACAAAGAATTATAATCTTAATATTAGTGATGGTCTATACAAATTGGATAACTTTAATGTTGATAAAATTTGTAAACAATTCACCTTCTTGTCCACATAATAAGTTTATGATACGCTTGTTGTCTGTCTTGGACAATCACATGTTTACCATATGGCGTCCTAGCTACGTTTCTTCGTTGTATATCAACTGACTGTTATATTTCTCTCTTGTGTCTCCCCTGATGATGTGAGTTTTACACGAAAGTGCACTTGGGAACTTATCGTGTTTATTTTCCCTGTGAACTCATAAGAATATACTTGATCACGTGCAAAATTGCGATCCTTTTCAATATATATATATACATACATATATATATATATATATATATATATATATATATATATATATATATATATATATATATATATATATATATATATTGTTACGGAACACGTGTGTTTGTGCTCACATGTTCGTGTATATTACGTGTGTGTGTCTTTGTGTATAGAGATGTCTTCCTCTGAGAATGGTTCGGAGCTTCTGTTCCCACCAAGCGTTAGGCTTAATTTTGAGACCAGATGGTCATTTGTCCTTGAGCTGTCAATCAAGAGGAGGGTGAGCTGCCCAGATGTGTGTCGCTAGAATACCCCAACCAATCACGAGTGCTCTGAGTCCCATAGCCAATCAAGGGTGGCCTTATAGCCAGCAGGGCGGAGACTCTTCTTTGTAATATATACCCATGACACCCGCTGAGTCGCTCTCTCTCTCTCTCTAGGCCAGCGAGTTAGGTGGTCTACCCTGTCGTAAGCATGGAAGCCTGTAAGCCCTGCTGTGCTGTAAGCCTGTAAGTCCGTTATAATTATCAATGTAGTGTTATCGAAGAACTGTCCATAAAGGAAAGAGATCTCCTGGCTTGAAATCTTATCTGGAATGTTAATTCATGTACCAACGTTAACGTAAATGATTCATGCCTGATTTATGTGCTTATCTTTGTACACTTAGATTCTTCCATTATAAGTAGATTTAATGTAATGCTGGTCTTTACTTCCATCCCATAACTTTATGATTATGTTATCCCGTTGTGAAACAAGGATCAGTAGTATTTGTAACTTATATGTTACTGGCGACCTAGTCTGAATAAGGAGTTCGTAACAATATATATATATATATATATATATATATATATATATATATATATATATATATATATGTATCCTTCAGTATGTTTCCTTTCGATACTGAGGAACAAAAGAAGGAGCCAAGCAAGTAAATTTCGTCAAAGACATCTCTCTTTTCTTAACGCTGCCTCGCAAAGATTTTCATTAATTCAAATTGAAGAAACAGACGTATTTTTCTATTGTCTGGTTAGCTCAGTGGTAGAGCGTGAGTCTCACACACTCAAGGTCGTGGGTTCGAGACCCACACCAGACATATTTTTTGTCTTTTTCTTGTTTCATTTTGTCCGCATCACATGTTTGCAACATTCAGTATGTTCGTCCAACGTTATAGTGAAGATCTTCATAATGAATTGGGGTTTTCGACCTTATCTGAAAGGATCAGGTCCACCAAGACGTCCTTGAAATCTTCCAGAAGCTTCTGGCGATCCTCCTCCAACTGCTGGGCACATCAGAGTTAACATGGGCCGGACATCGGTTGTGGAACGACTTAATCTGCTTCCGGTAGTTAGCAGGGATGATAATGAGGGCTCTGACCTCATACCAGGTCAGCTTAGCTCCAGTCTATTGCTTAGTTCCAGTCTATTGCTTAGTTCCAGTCTATTGTTTAGTTGCAGTCTATTGCAACGAAATAAAAAAGTAAAACATTTTTTTGTGGAAAATTGAGAGGAAAACACGACAGCAACATGGAGATTTACCCTGTGGTTATTTTGCCGGCTAGTCGGCAACGGTCGGTCAAACACTATTTTGCCGTGGTAATCTCAGTACTTCATATAATACTATGTCACAAAATATGTTCTTGGGGGCGTAGCTCAGTGGTAGAGCACTCGCTTGGCATGCGAGAGGACCCGGGTTCAAACCCCGGCGCTTCCATTTTTGTTATTTGGGAAATTCATTGTTTTCAGTGTTATATATATATATATATATATATATATATATATATATATATATATATATATATATATATATATATATATATATATATATATATATATATCGTCCGATCAGGGAAGTTAAGCATCGTTGGGTCTGGTCAGTACTTGGATGGGTGACCGTCTGGGAACACCAGATGCTGTTATCCCTGGGGATAGGGAAGAAAGTATACTTGCCACGTATTCCCTGTGTGGCGTACAAGGCGACTAAAAGGGTAGGGAGCAGAAGGCCGGAAATCCTTTACTCTCATTTTCAATTTTTCAAAAGACGGAACAGAGAAGACATAAAGATATTGTAAAGATGTAACTAATATAAGATATAAGAATGAATGGAAGATACGGATGTAGCTGAAACAAGGAGTAATGAAGATTAAGGTGCAATGAAAATTATTCTGCAGTGAAGATAAATGTATATGTTAAAATTTTGTATTGAACATCAAGAAGTAATGATAATGATGAGAGTGTAGTGACGATTAGGGTTTAGGGAGAGGTGACAATTGCCTTTACAATGATACTAAGGAGGTAACACAATGAGGAACACAAACTTTCCAAAGCTACGTTCAAGTCAGACTTTGAACTAAGTTCGGTAAACAGAAGGATGATGTTAAGATGAGAGTGTAGTGAAGAAGAGTATAGTGATGATAAGGATATTGTCAAGATAGGTTGTAGTGAAGATACCAATGTAGTGAAGATACCAATGTAGTGAAGATACGAATGTAGTAGAGATAAGGGTCATTAAAGAGTAAAGTTTATTCAAAATGATTATGTAGTGAAGATAAGAACTATTCTTAGTGAACATCAGGGAGTACAATGGTGATGGTATGGTAGAAATAACGGTGTAGTGAAAAAGAGGGTATAGTGAAGATATAATTTATTGAAAATACGCTTGTAGTGAAGATGATGTTGTAGTTTGTGAATATGATGTAGTGAACTTAACCTTATTGACCTGATCCCCCAAATCCTCCAAGCTACGTTCAAGGGCTAATCCAAAGCCGACCGAAAAGGTTATTTCTCTGTGTATTGTTAGTGGTGGTGGTGTGTGTAGGTGTGGGTAATGATCTATTTGCACTGTATTAGGAGGGTGTTTTACGCTCGTGGGGCCTCATGTAAAGACGTTGTTTGTGTGAGCGGGTAAAATCTAAAGCCTTCCTTGAAACCAGCTTAGTCAAGATGAGGTCATATGAAGATGAGGTTGTAGTGAAGATTATAGTAAGCCTTGCATAGTGAAGATAAATGGATTAAGGAGAGGAGATATAGTAAAAAAGATTATAGTGAACACAAAAGGATTCAAGCTAGGTGCAGGGTCGGCCTACGGGCTTGAACTTACATTTTAGGTCAAAATCATCACCAGTACACCCTGGCCAGCATTAAAGTTTATCCGTACACACACACACACACACACACACACACACACACACACACATAAGTATATATATATATATATATATATATATATATAT
>NC_092281.1:35177205-35204225 GCF_036320965.1 Panulirus ornatus
CCTTGCCCTCCTTTCCCCCTCCTGCATGTTCAGGCCCCGATCACACAAAATCTTTTTCACTCCATCTTTCCACCTCCAATTTGGTCTCCCTCTTCTCCTTGTTCCCTCCACCTCCGACACATATATCCTCTTGGTCAATCTTTCCTCACTCATCCTCTCCATGTGCCCAAACCACTTCAAAACACCCTCTTCTGCTCTCTCAACCACGCTCTTTTTATTTCCACACATCTCTCTTACCCTTACGTTACTCACTCGATCAAACCACCTCACACCACACATTGTCCTCAAACATCTCATTTCCAGCACATCCATCCTCCTGCGCACAACTCTATCCATAGCCCACGCCTCGCAACCATACAACATTGTTGGAACCACTATTCCTTCAAACATACCCATTTTTGCTTTCCGAGATAATGTTCTCGACTTCCACACATTCTTCAAGGCTCCCAGGATTTTCGCCCCCTCCCCCACCCTATGATCCACTTCCGCTTCCATGGTTCCATCCGCTGCCAGATCCACTCCCAGATATCTAAAACACTTCACTTCCTCCAGTTTTTCTCCATTCAAACTCACCTCCCAATTGACTTGACCCTCAACCCTACTGTACCTAATAACCTTGCTCTTATTCACATTTACTCTTAACTTTCTTCTTCCACACACTTTTCCAAACTCAGTCACCAGCTTCTGCAGTTTCTCACATGAATCAGCCACCAGCGCTGTATCATCAGCGAACAACAACCGACTCACTTCCCAAGCTCTCTCATCCCCAACAGACTTCATACTTGCCCCTCTTTCCAAAACTCTTGCATTTACCTCCCTAACAACCCCATCCATAAACAAATTAAACAACCATGGAGACATTACACACCCCTGCCGCAAACCTACATTCACTGAGAACCAATCACTGTCCTCTCTTCCTACACTTACACATGCCTTACATCCTCGATAAAAACTTTTCACTGCTTCTAACAACTTTCCTCCCACACCATATATTCTTAATACCTTCCACAGAGCATCTCTATCAACTCTATCATATGCCTTCTCCAGATCCATAAATGCTACATACAAATCCATTTGCTTTTCTAAGTATCTCTCACATACATTCTTCAAAGCAAACACCTGATCCACACATCCTCTAGAAACATTTTGGTGTCTCAGATTTTAGATATGAATCAAGGTATATTTACGCCACTGACTAACATTATTACCTTCATTTTCTTCTAGCAGATACATGTTTTCAGATAATGCAATTATCAATAAATGGACCACTCACGAGCATAGTTAGTTCTGAGTGGAGCTTAACATGTTGTGCTTCTACACAATGACAACAAATATGGATCACTCCCAATTGGTGGTTTAAGTATGATGAGTGAACAGCAGGACACAATCGTCCTGGTCTTACACAAGATATCATACCACCATCACCAATGGTTAATGTGTGTGGATCTTAAGATGGTGACTTTTCTCCTGGGTCAGCAGAGTGGGTACAACAAGTAGCCCAGCTTTATCTGTCTCTGGGATAGTAGAGCTGAGGATGAGCACTGGCTGAGAAAACAATGGTGTCTGAGAGAAAACATGTTGGTTGGAGACAAGAATGTAATGGCAGAACCCTTGGTTGACAGAGATAAGATCATTGTACATCAAACTAGGTTTAATGAAACACTTTGTGAAGGTTTGGAACAATGAACGACACTCTACTTTGACTACACAGGCAGAAAATGTCCAGCGCTGATCATGGAGAAGGTGAAGGCAGGTATTGTCGACGGGTCACAAATCATGGAACTCATGAAAGACCCACATTTCCAAGATTCAATGACCAATGTTGAGGCAGAGGCATGGTCTTCGTTCACTGTGGTTGTAAGGAATTGTCTTGGTCACCATAAAGCAGATAACTACCCTGAACTAGTGGAGAACCTGCCAACTTCTTTCCCTCAACTTGGCTGTAAAATGAACATCAAAGTGCATTACCTCCACACCCACTTGGCCAGACAACCTAAATGAGGAACTGGCTCAACCATTCCACCAAGATTTAAGAATCATGGAAGAAAGATACCTGGGACACTGGGATACCCATACCTGGGACACTGGGATACCCATACCTGGGACACTGGGATACCCATAGGATGGTGGATCACTGCTGGATCATTGCAGGTGATTGTGGTGGGTCAGGTGAGCACAAACGTGAGTGAGGGAGGCTCGACGGTCCAAGGTAGGGGAGAGGTAAGAGATAGTGTGAGGGTCTCCACCCCGTCAGGTGAGAACAGGTCCACTCCAGCCTCCACTCCTCAGGAAAATGAGTTTTCCAGAATGGGGTGGGGAAGCTGGGGTAGAGATTGCTCAAGCCAAACGGTCGAGAGATGGATGATGGATGATAAAAGATAAAAAATAAAAAAAGGATGTGAAGATGGACTGGAGGCAACGCGTGGGTGTGGGGAGCAGCGAGGGTGGTGAGGGAACAGCCTGCCGGCGTCGTCACCGTAACGGTCTCCCGCGGGAAGGACCAACGCGGGAGGCAACGTTACAATCCACTTCTTTCTTCGGTCTTCTCTCTTCTGTCTTCTCTCTTCTGTCTTCTCTCTTCTTTCTTCTCTCTTCGTGGGATCTGGCAGTTAATCCTCCATCAACCACGTGGTTAACACGTGGTCGAGACAGGAGCAGCAAGAACCTTCTCGAATGGCTAGAAAAGATGATGTATACGTAGGAACATTCTTATATATACCGGGTCAGATGGACGTAAAAGTAGCAGTTGTACCTTCTGTGCCTATCATCGTGTGCTTTTGTGAAATGTGCATTTTTCTTTGTATGTATCTTATGGAACATAGACAACAGAGCAAGCTCTATCTTACGACACCATTATATTTTACTTTTTTCCATATATACATAGAGATAATTGTATAAAATTGCCTTTCAACCTTCACCCGGATCAAGCGAGGCAGGTTGGGCGGAGCTTATGGCTTTTCTTCAGCCAATAGGGAGGGAGTTTGTGTCTGCTAGTGCATAAAACGCGCTCGCGCCACCGAAGACGACATTACCAAATTACTGATACTTTACCCAAACAATACATGGGAATTTCACCCTTACAACTTATCAAACTATATCAAATGCAGCCCTCTCATTGGTAGATCATTGCCAACCAATGGTAAGCACATATTTCACCATATATAGAGGCACCGAGGCCCGTTAAACCCCGTTTTCAAACCTCCAGTCTACATAAAAGGACTTTAACGCGCCTTCCTTTCCACCCTCAACACACCCACCCACTACTACCACAAACACACACTCCCATTACTTGTATACTTTATTTACTTATAATTTCTCGTTGTATCCCGCGTTAGCGAGGCAGCGAAAGGAATCACACGAAAGAATGGGCCAACCCTCCCACATACACATGTATACACATACACGTGCAGAAACGACCATATACATACCTATGCATTTCAACCTATACATATTCATATATACACGTACATATACATATATGTACATGTACATACTTCATACTTACTGCCTTTATTCATTCTCGTCGCCACACCGCACACTTTATTGATACTTTATATATATCTTCCTTTCCTTTCATACTATTCGCCATTTCCCGCGTTACCAAGGTAGCGTTAAGAACAGAGGACTAGGCCTTTGAGGGAATATCCTCACCTGGCCCCCTTCTCTGTTCCTTCCTTTGGAAAATCTAAAAAAAAACGAGAGGGGAGGATTTCCAGCCCCCGCTCCCTTCCCCTTTAGTCGCCTTCTACGACACGCAGGGAATACGTGGGAAGTATTCTTTCTCCCCTATCCCCAGCGATAATATATATATATATATATATATATATATATATATATATATATATATATACATATAAAAAGAGAGAGAGAGAGAGAGAGAGAGAGAGAGAGAGAGAGAGAGAGAGAGAGAGAGAGAGAGAGAGAGAGAGAGAGAGAGAAATATACACATAAAATGAAAAAACTCCATCTCTACGGAGACACACGTAAAACCACATATTTATCGAAAGATATATGTACAAATCTCAAGAAAATACTGTTCATTTCTCCCTATCTCTCTCTTGAAAGCCTTCGCTCTGGAAAATGATGAGGCTTTAATGGGCCTTCCTTCCTTCCTTTCTACGCTGAAGACACCCAACCACCCACCATCTCCATAAACACACACTCCCATTACTTGTAACTTTATATATATATATATATATATATATATATACATATCATACAAACTTCCAACAGCTAGGATCGAACCCGTGAGCCCTGTGCAACAGGCGGTAGCGCTACCACTCGGCTATGATCACAACCTAGCGGTCGCGCTCCCGAATATTGCATAGGGGTCCCGAGTTCGATCCTGGCTGTTGGAGGTTTGTATGTTCTATGAAGGTGCGCATTCATATGCGCTTTGTTTCTATATATGCACATATATATATATATATATATATATATATATATATATATATATATATATATATGTATATATATATATATATATATATATATATATATATATATATATATATATATATATATATATATTTTTCTTTTCTTTCAAACTATTCGCCATTTCCCGCATTAGCGAGGTAGCGTTAAGAACAGAGGACTGGGCCTTTGAGGGAATACCCTCACCTGGCCCAATTCTCTGTTCCTTCTTTTGGAAAAAAAAAAAAAAAAAAAAAAAAAAAAAAAACGAGAGGGGAGGATTTCCAGCCCCCCGCTCCCTCCCCTTTTAGTCGCCTTCTACGACACGCAGGGAATACGTGGGAAGTACTCTTAATCCCCTATCCCCAGGGATATATATATATATATATATATATATATATATATATATATATATATATATATATATATATATATATATTTATGGGAAAGGATATTTACAAATCTTAAGAAAATACTCTTCATTTGTGTCTATCTTTCTCTCTTGAAGACCTTCTCACTGGAAAAAAAGATTCTTTAACAGGCTTTTCTTTGTACGTTTAAGACACCTACCATCTCCACTAACACTGAGTCCCATTTCCTATAAACTTTATACATATATGTGGATGTGTGGATCAGGTGTTTGCTTTGAAGAATGTATGTGAGAAATACTTAGAAAAGCAAATGGATTTGTATGTAGCATTTATGGATCTGGAGAAGGCATATGATAGAGTTGATAGAGATGCTCTGTGGAAGGTATTAAGAATATATGGTGTGGGAGGCAAGTTGTTAGAAGCAGTGAAAAGTTTTTATCGAGGATGTAAGGCATGTGTACGTGTAGGAAGAGAGGAAAGTGATTGGTTCTCAGTGAATGTAGGTTTGCGGCAGGGGTGTGTGATGTCTCCATGGTTGTTTAATTTGTTTATGGATGGGGTTGTTAGGGAGGTAAATGCAAGAGTCTTGGAAAGAGGGGCAAGTATGAGGTCTGTTGGGGATGAGAGAGCTTGGGAAGTGAGTCAGTTGTTGTTCGCTGATGATACAGCGCTGGTGGCGGATTCATGTGAGAAACTGCAGAAGCTGGTGACGGAGTTTGGTAAAGTGTGTGGAAGAAGAAAGTTAAGAGTAAATGTGAATAAGAGCAAGGTTATTAGGTACAGTAGGGTTGAGGGTCAAGTCAATTGGGAGGTGAGTTTGAATGGAGAAAAACTGGAGGAAGTGAAGTGTTTTAGATATCTGGGAGTGGATCTGTCAGCGGATGGAACCATGGAAGCGGAAGTGGATCATAGGGTGGGGGAGGGGGCGAAAATTTTGGGAGCCTTGAAAAATGTGTGGAAGTCGAGAACATTATCCCGGAAAGCAAAAATGGGTATGTTTGAAGGAATAGTGTATCCAACAATGTTGTATGGTTGCGAGGCGTGGGCTATGGATAGAGTTGTGTGCAGGAGGATGGATGTGCTGGAAATGAGATGTTTGAGGACAATGTGTGGTGTGAGGTGGTTTGATCGAGTAAGTAACGTAAGGGTAAGAGAGATGTGTGGAAATAAAAAGAGCGTGGTTGAGAGAGCAGAAGAGGGTGTTTTGAAATGGTTTGGGCACATGGAGAGAATGAGTGAGGAAAGATTGACCAAGAGGATATATGTGTCGGAGGTGGAGGGAACGAGGAGAAGAGGGAGACCAAATTGGAGGTGGAAAGATGGAGTGAAAAGGATTTTGTGTGATCGGGGCCTGAACATGCAGGAGGGTGAAAGGAGGGCAAGGAATAGAGTGAATTGGAGCGATGTGGTATACAGGGGTTGACGTGCTGTCAGTGGATTGAATCAAGGCATGTGAAGCGTCCGGGGTAAACCATGGAAAGCTGTGTAGGTATGTATATTTGCGTGTGTGGACGTGTGTATGTACATGTGTATGGGGAGGGTTGGGCCATTTCTTTCGTCTGTTTCCTTGCGCTACCTCGCAAACGCGGGACACAGCGACAAAGTATGAAAAAAAAAAAAAAAAAAAAAAATATATATATATATATATATATATATATATATATATATATATATATATATATATATATGTATATATAAATTGTAACGAACTCAATAATTATTCGAGCAAGGTCGCCAGTAACATATATATGTTACAAATACTATACTGATCCTTGTCTTTGCAAGGACGTTAGATTTGCTATGTTGCACAACTCAGGATAACGCCATCTTAACGTTATGGGACTAAAACAAACACCAAGGTTAGAATTACTTGAATGAATTCAAATGTACAAGGTGAACACATAAATCAGACATGAATCATTTACGTTAACACTGAACATGAGTTTAACATTGAACATGAGTTAACATTCAAGATAAGATTTCAAGCCAGGAGATCTCTTTCCTTTATGACAATTTGTTCAATAACATTACACTTAGACCTGACGTGACACAGTAAACATCATCGTTAACCTTAGCTAAACCTGACGTGACACAGTAAACATCATCGTTAAACTTAGCTAAACCTGACGTAACACAGTAAACATCATCGTTACACTTAGCTAAACCTGACGTGACACAGTAAGCATCTTACAAACTAGGGCAGCGATGGCTACGGGGTTCGAGACAGGGAAAGCCTACATTACCTTGCGGGGCTCGGGACTGCTGAAGGAATCGACTCCCAGACGATCATCTGAGCCTTTTATCTGAAGGACCAGCAAGGCAGGAACAGCTAGCCACACCTTGATCCTCCACCTATGGCTACGATAGGTCAGAATGATACAATTGCCCTTGATAGGTCAAAGGACTGAATGTCACGCCCTCATCTTGACGTGATTGGCTGAAGGAGGCCTAAGGTCCGGCCCACATGTGGCGTGAATTCAAACTCCTTTGTTCCTTTGTCTACGACAGCAACGAACGTACGGGATGACATACCCCGCAGCTGGCCCCCACGTCTTGACCTGACGCCGTTGATAAGGGTTCGGGTGCTGGAGGACTGGTCAACATCTGCTTCAACACAGAATTACTAAGACAAATAACACGGTCAGGAAAGTGAGGTCCGAGCCGTTAGCAGCAACACCGTACACAAAGGTACACCGTGCACAAACAAACACCATACATATACATACGAACATGTGGGCACACACCATGTTCGTAACACCCCCCTCCTTAAAGGAGAAAATTCCTGGAAGAGGAATTTTCTCACGTTAAGAGCGAGATGTACAATCAGCTAACACATTATATGCGCAATCAATATGGTGAATATCTAATTTATACTCTTGAAGAAACAAGTCCCACCTATTTAATTTCTGACTCTGATCCCGTAACTTAACATTTTGAAAGGGGTTGGCAGTCAGTACACACAGAAAGTGTTATAATACAAATAACAGAGAAAGGTTCCTTCTCCGTGGTGGGGCTAGCTGTTTGGGCTCAACTTTCTCTCTGTCCTCCTGCATGAGGACCTCACCAGCGTCTACATCGCTGGCATTCACAGGTTATCTGGTTGGAGCCTGCAAAATATAACAGTCAAAAGTAGGTTTCCTAACTAATGAGAGAGGCTTCTCACACTGCTCATTCTACATAGATCTGACATCTTTCTTCAGTAAATCTGTCAAGGGGGTTTATGAGAGGGGGTTGCAACTGCGAGAAAAGTTACTAATAAACATTCTGTAATACCCAACTATACCCATAAAACGTCTCAGTTCTCTCCGAGATCGGGGGCACTCATCTACGGGCTAATACTTGGACCCTTGCGGTCGGTGGAAGGAGGGGATTGACAAACCTCTGGCAAAATTCTGGGTGTGTCGACAGGAGGGCACACCTTTTTACCCGTCACTTCCCAGGCAGGTGCTAAAGCTTCTCCTACGTCCACATCATGGCTTCAACCCTCACCGACTGACAGCAAGGCGAACCTCTGCACACGTTGTTTCGCTTCCCACTTCATGTTCGAGCCTCCGTCTTCCCGGGTCTCCGAGGCACTCGCAGCTACGTCGTCAACTTTCGTCACACACGGCTTTCCCAAGCACCGCTAGACGTAGGATGATGCAGACTAGCACCTTCGGTTCAAAGGGGGAGGTCTCTACTGAGATATGGTTTAAGCATGTTGACATGGCTTATTATCCGACATCTGCGCCTACCGAGGGTAGACACAAGATAATTTGAGTCTCCCACGCTCCGGAGAAAGGTGTAAGGACCCTGAAAACGGACAGCCAAGGGTTCACCTGGCTGCTGTAGTAGAAGCCACACTTCGTCGCCTGTCCCTACACTTCTAAATCGAGACCGTCTGTCAGGCCACCTCGTCCTTCATTCCCGACTCTCTCTTGAATGGGCTCGAGACAAATCCTCAGTCTCACCCGCTGATTCGTACGGACTCGAAACCAGCACAGGAGGTATCACACAGCTACTCCTTACTAATTTCATCCTCAGAAGGCGTCCTCAAATCCTGAGTCTCTCTTGAATGGGCGCGAGACAAATCCTCAGTCTCACCCACTGAATCTCGTACGGATTCGAAACTAGCACAGGAGGTGTCACACAGCTTCTTCTCATTAATTTCATCCTCAGAAGACGTCCTCAAATCCTCCGTCATAACGGAGTCTACACCAGGGGAGAGGGTATCACACAGCTTCCTCTCGCTGGTCTCACTCTCAAGAAAAGTGTAACAGTGGCCAGAGGAGGTTCTTGTCAATGGGCCCACAATGTCAACTATAACTCGGTCAAACGGACCTTCAAATGGGGGAATAGGAACTCGCCCGTCTCTACATTTCTGAATCGAGACCGTCTGAATAGGCTTTCCCAACACTGAGCGACATCACGGCAGACACCAGGCCAATATACATTCCGCCACACTCGGTCCAGGGTCTTCCTCACCCCTAAAATGACCGGCAAAGCTTGAGTCATGCGCCAGCTTCAAAATCTCCCTCCTGTAGGGAAGCGGCACTAACACCTGGTGAACTGCCTGCCACTCCCCATCTTCCCCATTACATGACACTGAACACCACCTCCTCAGGTCTCACTCTCAGGGAGAGTCTTCACTCCCTGCGTTTCAACGGCTATGTTCTCAGGCACACGGCCTGCCGTGCCAGCTGTCCTGGACCTGGCACCATCGTTGTTGTAGACCTATCTCTGGTACCTCTTCATCAAGCTGCACTGCCTCCTTGGACTCCAACGGACCCGTAGGCAACACCGGCACTGGGTTCATCTTCCCAACCGCTAGGTCGCTGCCTAACACAAAGTCCATGTCTAAGACAGGCAATTTATCTACAATCCCTACAAGGTCATGGCCCGTGAAGAAATCTATTTCTACTCTCATATCGACTAGTGGAGCTTCCTTGGGACCCGACAGTCCATCTAGCAAGACTCGGTCTCCAAACTCTTCTCACGGCACCAAGCCATCCAACATCATGGACTGTAACGCACCAGAATCCCGTAATACGGTCACTTTTCGTCGTACACCACATTAACAAACATGGCCCTCTAACAGGAACGCATGTAGTTCCCACAGAACAGATCCTATAATAAGGACGGAGTAATCAACAGTCTCGTAACCCCTTACTTTCCTAAGAGCAGAAATAGCCTCACCTACTTTACTAAATGGCCCTAAAATTAAGAAGAGACTCACGGGCCTACATTTAAAATTAAAAAAAAAGTAGAGTCTCTGGATTCCTTCTCCCGAGCCCAGCAATCCTTCACCTGGTGCCCAGTCTTGCCACAATAAAAAGCAAATCTTAGCTCTGATTGGCTTTTATGAGTTACCGGCAAGGTAGCAGATTCAGGTGGGATTACATTATTACCGGACTTTCCTTTGCCATCTGAACCCTTCAAACGTCTCTCCGTGCCAAGTTTGGAGCGTAGCCACTGCGTGCATAATCGCCCTTTTTGCAAAAATACTTGACATAAATCTGACCAGGTCTACACATTCAGCACTGCCTGTTTCACGACCTCAATCATTACACTGGTCAGCGTCAGCACTGGTCAACGACATGATTAACGAATCAAGGAAGGAGATTCCGTTAAGGCAAGAAATATCCTGGCGAGGTCGCTAATTTATATGTTACGAACTCAATACTTATTCGAACAAGGTCGCCAGTAACATATATATGTTACAAAAACTATACTGATCCTTGTCTTTGCAAGGACGTTAGATTTATGTTGCATAACTCAGGATAACGCTATCTTAACGTTATGGGACTAAAACAAACACCAAGGTTAGAATTACTTATAATGAAAGAATTCAAATGTACAAGGTGAACACATAAATCAGGCATGAATCATTTACGTTAACACTGAACATGAGTTTAACATTGAAAATGAGTTAACTTTCCACAGAACATTTCAAGCCAGGAGATCTCTTTCCTTTATGACAATTTGTTCAATAACATTACACTTAGTTAGACCTGACGTGACACAGTAAAATCATCGTTAAACTTAGCTAAACCTAACGTAACACAGTAAACATTATCGTTACACCTAGCTAAACCTGACGTGACACAGTAAACATCATCGTTACACTTAGCTAAACCTGACGTGACACAGTAAACATCTTACAAACTAGGGCAGCGGTGGCTACGGGGTTCGAGGCAGGGAAAGCCTACATTACCTTGCGGGGCTCGGGACTGCTGAAGGAATCAACTCCCAGACGATCATCTGAGCCTTTTATCTGAAGGACCAGCAAGGCAGGAACAACTAGCCACGCCTTGATCCTCCACCTATGGCTACGATAGGTCAGAATGACACAATTGCCCTTGATAGGTCAAAAGACTGATTGTCACGCCCTCATCTTGACGTAATTGGCTGAAGGAGGCCTAAGGTCCGGCCCACATATGGCGTGAATTCAAACTCCTTTGTTCCTTTGTCTACGACAGCAACGAACGTACGGGATGACATACCCCGCAGCTGGCCCCTACGCCTTGACCTGACGCCGTTGATAAGGGTTCAGGTGCTGGAGGACTGGTCAACATCTGCTTCAACGCAGAATTACTAAGACAAATAACACAGTCAGGGAAGTGAGGTCCGAGCCGTTAGCAACAACACCGTACACAAAGGTACACCATACACAAAGACACACCACACACATACATACGAACATGTGGGCACACACACACACACACACACACATATATAAATATATATATATATATATATATATATATATATATATATATATATATATATATATATATATATATATATATATATATATATATATATATATACATATATATATGTTTCTAGATGGTTACCCTAGCTTTAGAATTAATTATCTTATTTGATTGTTTGTAGTTTATTTTTGCTTAAGATGTTATTTTCAACATCACTGGAGTTTGTCAAAGTTAAACGCCATCTCCACTACATCATCACAATCATTTTGAATATCAATGGATTTTCTGTGGTTTCAGGTTATTTTCAATACATCTTCACAGTCATCTTGATTTCATCATCGATGTCGTTTATCTTGGTCAAAGGCTATCTTCACTACATCCTTATACTTAACTAATTTTCAATATCATTGGCCTCTATCTTGATAAAAGTCATCTTCACTGCATCCCCATAATCATCATACTTTCAATATCACTAGCGTATTTTTTGGCCAAAGGTCATCTTCACTACATCATTTTAGGAAGTCACTTTCAACAGCACTGAACTTTATCTTCAGGAAAATCTATCTTCACTATATCCTCACAGTCATCTCGTTTTCAATATCAGTGACCTTTATCTTGGTCAAGGCCATCTTCACTACATTCTCATGAATATCTTACTTTGGACATTTCTTACCTTTATGTATATATATTAATATATAAACTACATTGCAAATTACATTAAATAGAATCATCTAACTTCACTATATTAGCTTTACTATATTTAAATATAAACAAGGTCTAACCGAGGTTACTTGGTTGAGCAAGACGTGAGAATATCATCAAATGGGCCTCCAGCCCTGGGTTGAAATTGTCGTTCTGACGTATTTCGAGTTCAGTGCTGATACAGGACCATTGATTAAAGGACTATCTTGTTAGTCTGTGTAACTTCGCCTGACCCAATCCACGTCTTCAATGGCTTTCTGTTACTACAAACGGGATTACAAAGGAAAGGCTTCCTTTGTTAGTTTCATGAATACCTTCGTTCAAATGAAGGGAAAGACTATTACTATGAAGCGGTACCTTATCAGCAGGAAAGAGCTGCAGCAACGGTATGAAAGTTACTGCAAGATACATAACGAGCCCGTGGCTTCCAACGTAAACATCGGCCGCCATTTGGGTTCCCTCGGCATCATGTGTGACACCAAGATTGGACCCGTTGGGAAACAGGAACGATACTATTCTGGTATCATGTGGCTCGATGGCGCAGGATCACCAACTGAAATGCAAAGAAAATGGAGAAAGCCGCCCAAACGTATCATGAAGGCCGTGCAAGAGAAGATCGAGAGGAATCGGTTGAGACACGATATCGCTCACAGTATATTGAAATTTATACCCAAGACTTCCCCTGATCTCCAGACACAGCCAGTCACAGAGACCACCAGCCCCGCTCCCCAGACACAGCCGGTCACAGAGACCACCAGCCCCGCTTCCCAGACACAGCAAGTCACAGAGACCACCAGCCCCGCTTCCCAGGCACAACAAGTCACAGAGACCACCAGCCCCGCTTCCCAGACACAGCCAGTCACAGAGACCACCAGCCCCGCTCCCCAGACACAGTCAGTCACACAGCCCACCAGCCCCGTCCCCCACACAGAGCCACAAGATCCTGATATTGAGGAAGCAAATGAATTTCTCGATGATTTTTTGCTTTCACTGGAGAAGAACTGATGAGTTCCTTATAGACAAGAATCTATATAAGTTCACTTATGGAGTGAGATCTTTGACGGAGCTGTGCTGCCTATAGCACAGTCTACCAAAGGGTGATCTTTGCTGTCGTGCAGTAACCTCATGAGGGCGGAGTCCAGCTACACTTTCTTTACCGAGGAAAAGATCTCTGCACTAATAGACAACTGTCCTAGCAACACTTATATGAGATGAATAGATGGATGCTCTAATGATCGAAAATATACAAGTGTTAGAAGGACTGACAACTATATACATTTGGTTAGCCAATCTTCATATGACTGGGGCTGTTGTTCCCTCTGATTGATTCATTTTTCAAGATTAAGGAAAGTAATAATAAAAATATTGTATTGAGTTTCTCCGTTGGCGTCAGGGTAAACACCCATCCCCCCCGAAGCTTGGTTACCTTTCCGTGGTGGGGGGGACTTCATGGATTGGGCAGTAGCAACCATCGTTGGTTGCTTCTGTTCAATCCATGAACGAAAAACCAAGCATCTTGAACGTAATTGTCGTATAAATTCACTTGGTGTCAAAACTGACGCGAAAGCGTTTGTCTCAATTTTGTAAGGTATGCAGTGAGGCGCAGCAGTAACAAGGGAAACGGACAACCAAAACAGCAATCTTGATCATCAGGAGGCTATCCAATGCTCAGAGTAGATAAGGACGATTATTGTATGGCTTCGCTCAGAGGATGAAAATCTTAGCCGTGAAAATCAACAAGTAAAATAACTAGTAGTTAGTGGTAGTGAAGTGGAATTACCGTATTTCTGTGGTCTTAATAGTAAAACGAAACTTTTCGTTTTCTCCATCAATCTAGAGATGTTGTAGACCACTATCCTTAAGGTTGTAAGGTAATGGTAACTACAAGGTTATGACCTCAGCAAATTTGTGATGGAAAGTGCAGGAAATCTGGTAATGTATATAATATGAATTATATAGTTGTATAATAAATGTGTATTAAAATTTTGTCTTCTCTGTTCCCGTTCATTAATTCAAATACAGGTAAGTTTTCTCTCTAACGAGGTGGGATAAGCTACGTGCACTCGGCTTGTAAATGTGGTGACTTTCCCTTCATTACCACAATGTTGTGCTGAACTGAAGATGTAGAATTCCGTAGACGAATCTAAGATGGGAAATCAATCTACATCAAAAATTGAACGTATTCATCTTTCGATCACAATGCTGAATATTGTGTTAATTGTTGGAACTAGTTACAGGAAGTAAAAATATCAAACTTAAAGGGATGCCATTACAATGATTTCATATACTTGTATAGGATCTCTTAAACTTCTTTTCCCTAAAGCTGAATGGATTTAAGTCGTTTAATCTGCTCTCTGAATTTGTTTCTCAGACCAGTAATCATCTTTGGAGATTACCTCAGTAATTTCTCCATTCAATGTCTTCCTTTTCAAATTAGTTGACGACCACAGCAGTACAATATCCAAGCTGGGATGGCTATGTTTTGGGAAGGCGAGAGGTCAGGTTATGGAAGAATGTTAGAAATGGCTTCCATCAGTTTCTACCCTATCTACTCTAAATATTCTGGGTTATTGGAACTTAAAGATTTATGAGTAAATAATACTGAAAGTTGGTTTAAAGTTGCCTGACCCAATATAACAACACCTTGGTAATGGTGACCTGATGAAGGATACTGAACCTAACCTAACCTATATTAACACCTGACTACTGATTATATGATCAAGGATGCCTTAGCTATCCTAACTTTAACGTTAAGCTCTATCTCACTTTCCTTAACCTTCATTTTAAGGATAACATCAAAAGGGAAAACTCTTTAACATCGACGATACTATATTCTATGTACTCAAGTGATTAAAGTGGGTGGAGCCGTCCCAACATTACTTAGTAAAAATGGGCCTGGATAAGCAACACAAACGTATTAGGCTTTTATGATTTTTTTTTTTTTATTTTCTGTTTGATTTTGACGAAGAACAAATGTCATTATTACTTGAAAACTTATTGCCCTCTAGATGTAATTTGATTTACTACTTTCTCAATGTAATAAATACAAAGGTTTTCACCACTATTCAGTATTTTATCTTTCTTTGATAAGCACCTCTTTTGTACGTATAATCCACTCCTGCCATTTTATTGATATCTGCACACACACACACACACACACACACACACACACACACACACACACACACACACACACACAAACAAACACACACACACACACACACACACACACACACACACACACACACACACACACACACACACATACACACACACACACACTCAAACAAACACACACACACACACACACACACACACACACACACACACACACACACACACACATACACACACACATACACACACACACACACACACACACACACACACACACACACATATATATATATATTGGAAAGGATCACAATTTTGCGCGTGACCAAGATATTCCTATGAGTCCACGGGGAAAATGAAACACAAAAAGTTCCCAAGTGCACTTTCGTATAATAATCACATCATCAGGGGAGACACAAGAGAGAAATATAACAGTCAGTAGATATACATCGAAGAGACGAAGCTAGGACGCCATTTGGTAAACATGTGATTGTCCAAAACATACAACGAGGGTTCATAAACTTATCATTTTACAAATTATATCAACAATAAACTTATCTAATTTGTACAGACCATCACTGATATTAAGATTATAATTCTTTGTGCATTTAATAATAGAAGATTCAATGATATTTCTCTTGGTAATAGAGTTAGAGTTAACAACTGAGATGGCGTTACTCCAGTCAATACAATGATCATAGTTTTTAACATGATTAAACAAGGCATTTGATTCTTGTCCCGTTCTTATACTATATTTATGTTGCTTAAGTGTAACAGAAATATCCTTACCAGTCTGACCAACATAAAATTTATCACAGTTTCCACAAGGAACTTTATAGATGCAACCAAGAGAATTTTCTGGTGAATTCCTGATTAAGATATTCTTTATAGTATTATTGTTGCTAAAGGCAACATTTACATTAAAGGATTTAACCAACATGGGAAGCAAAGTGAAATTATTATCAAAAGGGAGAACTAAAAGATTCTTGGTGTCAATGGGAGGTTTGGGCTCAACTCTATAAAATGATTTCTTTGCTAACTTAAGGGATTTATCAATGAAAGATCTAGGGTACTTTAACTTAGATCCAATAGAATATATCTTCTCAAACTCATCATCAATAAACTCTGGACTGCAAATACGTAATGCCCTTAGGAACATAGATTGAAATGATGATAATTTAACTCTGCTATGTTGAGATGAGTAATAATGAATATATGAGCCTACATTGGTGGGTTTTCTGTATATGCTAAACTTAAACTTGTTTCCTTGTCTATGGATCATGCAATCTAAAAATGGTAACATACCATTATTTTCATTTTCTAAAGTAAATTTGATGGAAGGTACTAAATTGTTAAGTAAGGGGAGAAATATTTGTAAATTTTCATTTGTTGGCCAAACACAAAAAACATCATCTACATACCTAAACCTCAACCCCGGTATACCACATCGCTCCAATTCACTCTATTCCTTGCCCTCCTTTCACCCTCCTGCATGTTCAGGCCCCGATCACAAAATCTTTTTCACTCCATCTTTCCACCTCCAATTTGGTCTCCCTCTTCTCCTCGTTCCCTCCACCTCCGACACATATATCCTCTTGGTCAATCTTTCCTCACTCATTCTCTCCATGTGCCCAAACCATTTCAAAACACCCTCTTCTGCTCTCTCAACCACGCTCTTTTTATTTCCACACATCTCTCTTACCTTTACGTTACATACTCGATCAAACCACCTCACACCACACATTGTCCTCATACATCTCATTTCCAGCACATCCATCCTCCTGCGCACAACTCTATCCATAGCCCACGCCTCGCAACCATACAACATTGTTGGAACCACTATTCCTTCAAACATACCCATTTTTGCTTTCCGAGATAATGTTCTCGACTTCCACACATTCTTCCACACATATATATATATGCACAAGGGGTCCCAGGTTCGATCCTGGCTGTTGGAGGTTTGTATGTTCTATGAAGGTGCGCGTTCATATACACTTTATTTTTTTTTTTTTTTTTTTTTTTTTTTTTTTAATTTTCCAAAAGAAGGAACAGAGAAGGGGGCCAGGTGAGGGTATTCCCTCAAAGGCCCAGTCCTCTGTTCTTAACGCTACCTCGCTATCGCGGGAAATGGCGAATAGTATGAAAAAAAAAAAAAAAATATATATATATATATATATATATATATATATATATATATATATATATATATATATATATATATATATATATATATATATATATATATATATATATATATATATATATATATATATATATATTCCTATGAGTCCACGGGGAGATGAAACATGATAAGTTCCTAAGTGCACTTTAGTGTAATAATCACATCATCACATATTACAATCATACAGTAAAGAGGACAATGTCGGACTGTGGAAGAAAAAATACTTGGAAATAATAGATGATTGAAAGTAGCTAATCAGATATTCATTTGACATAAGTATAGGTTGTCAACTTTCACTTGGTACTTTATGTCTCCTTGCCATCACAAAATGTCCACAAGCCAAATGTGATCATATATTCTTCCTGGGTCTCGCGGGTGAGGCCTCGTCCCCTAGCCACTACACCACACAACACTGATTTATGATCCATTTGCCACTTTCAATGTTCTGGAGAAGGTCGTCATGTATTAGTAATCTAATAAAAGTTATATCAATTCTTATTCCATATGTAATGATATTATAACTAATCACTCCCCTTCCCTGCCACTCGTCAAATAATCCTGAATCATAGTGGTAATATTTCAAACAAAATTGTTTTCAATCTGTACCTGAAATTTGTCTGAGAATGCACCGAGACAACCTCTCTCAGAAAAGACATCTTTGCTTTCACTGCCGCACACTTTAAAAATCCTCCATTATACGTCAGGAGAAGTTATAATTCTTGCTCGCTCTTTTGGCTTATCACTAGAACAGCATATCCATAAATACAGATAAATATCCCTTCACGCCTTTTTGGTAGAGCGATGGCCTGAAGTTGGAAGCTAAAACAAGATATTCATAAGCCGCTGCCTGGAATTCATCCCAACGGTTGGTTGGCTGTCTGGACTTTAGGTCTATCAACTGCGTAGGTCATTAAGGTCTATCAAGTGCCAGGATCAATAAGGTCGTCAACGTAAGTTGCATCCACCACCCAAAACAACTTTACCATCTTCTTCAGGTGTTAAAGATAATTCTAAGACCACATACACTATTACTATGCATGTGGCAAATGTACAACGGATGTATTTATATTACTGAAATGGTTAGTTAACACTGCCAAAGTAAGTTTTCTGTCATACCAAAATATCAATGATACCATCCGTTTGCTTTACGTTGTGTTATATATTGCAGTAACTTCTGTGATACACGCGCAAGTAAATTTCTGTACTTTATAGAAAGATTCAATACCACACAGAAGTCCATCAGAATAACCTAATACCACACAGAAGTCCATCAGAATAACCTAATACCACACAGAAGTCCATCAGAATAGCCTAATACCACACAGAAGTCCATCAGAATAACCTAATACCACACAGAAGTCCATCAGAATAACCTAATACCACACAGAAGTCCATCAGAATAGCCTAATACCACACAGAAGTCCATCAGAATAACCTAATACCACACAGAAGTCCATGAGAATAACCTAATACCACACAGAAGTCCATCAGAATAGCCTAATACCACACAGAAGTCTATCAGAATAACCTAATACCACACAGAAGTCCATGAGAATAACCTAATACCACACAGAAGTCCATCAGAATAGCCTAATACCACACAGAAGTCCATGAGAATTACCTAATACCACACAGAAGTCCATCAGAATAGCCTAATAACACACAGAAGTCCATCAGAATAACCTAATACCACACAGAAGTCAATCAGAATAGCCTAATACCACACAGAAGTCCATCAGAATAACCTAATACCACAAAGACGTTCATCAGAATAACCTAATACCACACAGAAGTCCATCAGAATAACCTAATACCACAAAGACGTTCACCAGAATAGCCTAATACCACACAGAAGTCTATCAGAATAACCTAATACCACAAAGACGTTCATCAGGATAGCCTAATACCACACAGAAGTCTATCAGAATAACCTAATACCACACAGAAGTCCATGAGAATAACCTAATACCACACAGAAGTCTATCAGAATAACCTAATACCACACAGAAGTCCATCAGAATAACCTAATACTACACAGAAGTCCATCAGAATAGCCTAATACCACACAGAAGTCCATCAGAATAACCTAATACCACACAGACGTTCATCAGAATAACCTAATACCACACAGAAGTCCATCAGAATAACCTAATACCACACAGAAGTCCATCAGAATAGCCTAATACCACACAGAAGTCCATCAGAATAGCCTAATACCACACAGAAGTCCATCAGAATAAAGGAAAAAGGAATGTGAACAAATAACCAGAAGTAGTATAGGTAAAGTTTCTTTGGAGGAAAATATTGGAACATTATGGCCGTAGTTTGTAATCTCTTATTAACTTTTACATGATACAAAGATTTCATTGCCTCGGCTTAACCGGTGTCAGGCGAAATAAGTGACCTTCCGTAATGCATCAATATCTAGGGGGATTAATTGCATAATGTACGAGCGTGCGAAATACATGACCATAAACATATATCTAATTGTTACACACTTAATGAGGACTGAAACTGTAAAATAGTAATGGCAGATAATGAAATTGTCATTACTGATGTCAATAATGTCAAATATACCAGTACCATTAAAAGTGTTTATATGATCAGAGAAGTCAATCAATAATTCAAGTACTATAAAACATGAAATATTAATGTAAAAATACAAAAGAAAGAGAAATACAAATCTCACCTAACCTCACCCTGTAGCGTAAATGTACGGCAAAAAAATACCAACATTAAATTGGTCTGCTACTGGGGATCGCATGGAATGGCGGTGGCAAAGAGAGAAGGGATATTAGATCACAACAAGAGAAGTTGGTAGCACCTGCTTTGTGGATGTACTTCCACTGACTCAACACATCAAACATTCTCAAACATTTTTCCCCATATAAATCTGCATAACTCTTATTCAATATTCGTAGCAAAACTCTTGGAAGAGACAACACGGAAGCAGAGATAAAGCTGAGTAGATTGTAATCAATGTAACACAAGAGATAACACGGAAGCAGAGATAAAGCTGAGTAGATTGTAATCAATGTAACACAAGAGATAACACGGAAGCAGAGATAAAGCTGAGTTAATTGTAATCAATATAACACAAGAGATAACACGGAAGCAGAGATAAAGCTGAGTAGATTGTAATCAATGTAACACAAGAGATAACACGGAAGCAGAGATAAAGCTGAGTTAATTGTAATCAATATAACACAAGAGATAACACGGAAGCAGAGATAAAGCTGAGTAGATTGTAATCAATGTAACACAAGAGATAACACGGAAGCAGAGATAAAGCTGAGTTAATTGTAATCAATATAACACAAGAGATAACACGGAAGCAGAGATAAAGCTGAGTAAATTGTAATCAATATAACACAAGAGATAACACGGAAGCAGAGATAAAGCTGAGTAAATTGTAATCAATATAACACAAGAGATAACACGGAAGCAGAGATAAAGCTGAGTAAATTGTAATCAATATAACACAAGAGATAACACGGAAGCAGAGATAAAGCTGAGTAAATTTTAATCAATATAACACAAGAGACAACACGGAAGCAGAGATAAAGCTGAGTAAATTGTAATCAATATAACACAAGAGACAACACGGAAGCAGAGATAAAGCTGAGTAAATTGTAATCAATATAACACAAGAGATAACACGGAAGCAGAGATAAAGCTGAGTAAATTGTAATCAATATAACACAAGAGATAACACGGAAGCAGAGATAAAGCTGAGTAAATTGTAATCAATATAACACAAGAGATAACACGGAAGCAGAGATAAAGCTGAGTAAATTGTAATCAATATAACACAAGAGATAACACGGAAGCAGAGATACAGCTGAGTAAATTGTAATCAATATAACACAAGAGACAACACGGAAGCAGAGATAAAGCTGAGTAAATTGTAATCAATATAACACAAGAGACAACACGGAAGCAGAGATAAAGCTGAGTAAATTGTAATCAATATAACACAAGAGACAACACGGAAGCAGAGATAAAGCTGAGTAAATTGTAATCAATATAACACAAGAGACAACACGGAAGCAGAGATAAAGCTGAGTAAATTGTAATCAATATAACACAAGAGATAACACGGAAGCAGAGATAAAGCTGAGTAAATTGTAATCAATATAACACAAGAGATAACACGGAAGCAGAGATAAAGCTGAGTAAATTGTAATCAATATAACACAAGAGACAACACGGAAGCAGAGATAAAGCTGAGTAAATTGTAATCAATGTAACACAAGAGATAACACGGAAGCAGAGATAAAGCTGAGTAAATTGTAATCAATATAACACAAGAGATAACACGGAAGCAGAGATAAAGCTGAGTAAATTGTAATCAATATAACACAAGAGATAACACGGAAGCAGAGATAAAGCTGAGTAAATTGTAATCAATATAACACAAGAGACAACACGGAAGCAGAGATAAAGCTGAGTAAATTGTAATCAATATAACACAAGAGACAACACGGAAGCAGAGATAAAGCTGAGTAAATTGTAATCAATATAACACAAGAGATAACACGGAAGCAGAGATAAAGCTGAGTAAATTGTAATCAATATAACACAAGAGATAACACGGAAGCAGAGATAAAGCTGAGTAAATTGTAATCAATATAACACAAGAGATAACACGGAAGCAGAGATAAAGCTGAGTAAATTGTAATCAATATAACACAAGAGACAACACGGAAGCAGAGATAAAGCTGAGTAAATTGTAATCAATGTAACACAAGAGACAACACGGAAGCAGAGATAAAGCTGAGTAAATTGTAATCAATATAACACAAGAGATAACACGGAAGCAGAGATAAAGCTGAGTAAATTGTAATCAATATAACACAAGAGATAACACGGAAGCAGAGATAAAGCTGAGTAAATTGTAATCAATATAACACAAGAGACAACACGGAAGCAGAGATAAAGCTGAGTAAATTGTAATCAATATAACACAAGAGATAACACGGAAGCAGAGATAAAGCTGAGTAAATTGTAATCAATATAACACAAGAGATAACACGGAAGCAGAGATAAAGCTGAGTAAATTGTAATCAATATAACACAAGAGATAACACGGAAGCAGAGATAAAGCTGAGTAAATTGTAATCAATATAACACAAGAGATAACACGGAAGCAGAGATAAAGCTGAGTAAATTGTAATCAATATAACACAAGAGACAACACGGAAGCAGAGATAAAGCTGAGTAAATTGTAATCAATGTAACACAAGAGATAACACGGAAGCAGAGATAAAGCTGAGTAAATTGTAATCAATATAACACAAGAGATAACACGGAAGCAGAGATAAAGCTGAGTAAATTGTAATCAATATAACACAAGAGATAACACGGAAGCAGAGATAAAGCTGAGTAAATTGTAATCAATATAACACAAGAGATAACACGGAAGCAGAGATAAAGCTGAGTAAATTGTAATCAATATAACACAAGAGACAACACGGAAGCAGAGATAAAGCTGAGTAGATTGTAATCAATGTAACACAAGAGATAACACGGAAGCAGAGATAAAGCTGAGTAGATTGTAATCAATGTAACACAAGAGATAACACGGAAGCAGAGATAAAGCTGAGTAGATTGTAATCAATGTAACACAAGAGATAACACGGAAGCAGAGATAAAGAAGAGTAAATTGTAATCAATGTAACACAAGAATGTTTTGTGGATGAACACGTCTGCAGCAGCAATCTGAAGTGCGAGAGTCATTGGCTCTACATTATACAGCCTTTACAAATGTCATTGTGGCTCAACGCCATCAACAGTCTACATTATGAACATCATGAAAGATCCCATACAAACAAATTTCGAAAAAACAAACGCTAAACTTTTCATATTCAATATGGCCGCTGAGTCCACTAAAGCAGGTGATAGAATTGTTAAATAGTATATGACTTGCTAGTCAATGTGCACCCCTTACAGACAGCCCGTACCTATGTACACCTGTCTTGTCGTCTCTTACGTTGCAAGATATTTCAGTCGACATGAAGCACAGACATGAAGCTGCAAATCATCACATATTTCTTTTAAATTACAACATTTTCTCAGATGAAAACTGATAACATGACTTCAACATAAGGATATAGACTATTGCCTACTGCCACAACACTGGACAATTGATCAGGTACAAAATGAAACGTATGACGTATGACGGGCACATGAAATATAGCATATATGTGTTTTAGAGTAACTATTTTGACGTCCGTTATCGGGATGAAATAACTTATGTCAAGTTTAGGCTAACTCTAGTAACCACGTTTAGTTATAATATTAGACCACTCTAATCTAAGAGCACGAAATGATTATTCATTGACCACTGTATTATCTATCATTCATTGACCACTGTATTATCTATTATTCATTGACCACTGTATTATCTATTATTCATTGACCACTGTATTATCTATTATTCATTGACCACTGTATTATCTATTATTCATTGACCACTGTATTATCTATTATTCATTGACCACTGTATAAGTCAGGCAGGAGAGGAGAGAGGGGCTGGGGATGAGAGTCACGCAGGAGAGGAGAGGTACCACGTCAGTCTCTCGTCCCCTTACACAAGTCATCAAGTCCAGTCTCTCCTTTGCCACTCCAAACCTCCAGCCTGACCCAACAACACTGTGGTCTGAATGATGGAAGCACACATGAAATATTCACAAGAATTTCCTTCTCGACACTTGCCTCCAGAACTTTCTTTTATGCTGGTAGGTCCAAATGTTTACGCCAGGCCTTAGCATAGACACCATTGAGATCACCAGCTGGGCAAATGTATACTGTAAACACATAATGACAAAGGAAAACATACTTACGGTTACGTACATACATGCACGTATAGCCTTAATGGTCAGGTCAAAGGTCAGGCCATCATAATACCTGAAGATCGCGCCGTCGTGTTCAGCCACACAGATCTTTCAGAGCTTCATGCCTGAGTACGATACCACATTACCAGCTTCCAATATTATACTACCTTTCCCGCCACACCACACAACAGCCTCACCTTAATGTCATGCAACATCAACATTTATATTTGGTCTCTGACGACAACCCCGCCACCACCAGCAGACCCATGCAGGCCCCCCCCATGTCACTTACGTCATTACAGTTTCCAGGCACCACGTGGCATTTTAGTGGCTGTTAATTACCACTCCTCTGACTCAGGCAGCTTTCTTACCTTCCTGTCTCACCCAGACGTTGTCTGCTGGCTCTCACTCCACAAACATACAACCTCTCCTTCCCAGACATAACACATCACAACACCTTACTCCCACCACTTTGATCTTTCTCTTCGTGACAATATATTTTTCTGCGGAGAGCGTTACGCGCTTGTCCTGCCTTTTGGCAAAATCTCGTTAGATGAACTCATGAGCCAAAATTCTCTCTCTCTCTCTCTCTCTCTCTCTCTCTCTCTCTCTCTCTCTCTCTCTCTCTCTCTCTCTCTCTCTCTCTCTCTCTCTCTCTCTCTCTCTCTCTCTCTCTCTCCCCAGCCCAGCCAGCCACTATGAATGTAGATTGCGTGACTGAGTGAGAGCGATGAAGTTCTTGCCATATGACGGCGAGCCACTCTGCACCCCACCCACCCAGCACATATCAACTTGCCTGTCGGCTGATGAGAGAGAGAGAGAGAGAGAGAGAGAGAGAGAGAGAGAGAGAGAGAGAGAGAGAGAGAGAGAGAGAAAGAGAGAGAGAGAGAGAGAGAGAGAGAGAACCTACCTACGGGTATTTACGATTACAAAAAATTATGAAAACAAAGGCCCCGCCGGGAATCGAACCCGGACCAACTGTTTACAAGACAGATGTGCTAACCACTACACCACGGAGCCACTCGTCAGTGCCGGAAAGTTTTCTTATACATTAACAAAGTGACTGAAGACTTAAAGAATCTGGTACAAACATAATGGCTATTGTGATAAATGATTTGTTGATGATAAACGTGTATTGTGTTGCATTATAATGGTTGTTCATAACCAAGATCTTAGCCTGAGTCCTTAAGATTATATAAGAAATAATAAAAACGTGTTAGAAACATCAGCATTTATGATTAAACGAACAGAATGCATTCTCATGTGGATGTCTAAGAGAAAATGCAAGACAAGGAGCTAGTTTATAAGGCATGAGTATTTCATCTCAACAAAATATTTACCTCTACGTCCTTTATCTTTCGTCATCATTTCTTATGTTTACTATCAAGAATGTCTTTTATCTAACATGAAAATTCTGTATAGGTATTTGATTAATGTTTTCCAACGACCCGTTGTATAACTCTTCGTTAGTGAAGTTCATTTCGTGTAATGGATCATGCATTACAAAATGTGTCTATCCACACAAGTGTTACACGTCCCAGGTAAAGATATATTCTAGAGATAGTGTATATCTAACATATATATGTGTTTTATAAATATTTATAAAAAGTTTTCCTGAGGGACAATACCTAAGACTTTCGTATTAAAGTTGATCAGTTGTAAGTGATCAAGCATTACAAAGGTGTGTCCATTGCCACAGGTGCTACTGATCCCGGGTCAAGGTATTTCACCATCTTTGTATCTTTAACCTTTCTAGTTATACATGTTTCATCCCTGATTCCATCCTCACAATCGATGACCAATCAACTACCGCGGAGGCGTAGCACAGAAATCATTGGGCCGCAGAGGACCAATCATAAATCGCAAGCAGCAGCGGTCCACCAATAGGGAGTCGACACACAGTAGCGCTGGCCAAGTGGCTACCGGGGACACAATATGGAGGAGTGGCCACGCCCGGACACTGGCTCATCTGGGTCTATTCCTTGCTCTTCATAATCCTAAACACAATATCTTTTCATCGTAGGGAATTTATTACCTCATTAACGGAGTTACGATCTGCCTTTATTTCCGATCGTTTGAAGATAGTAAGAAGGTCGAGAGTGTGATGAGTAGGGACACAAAAATAGTCCTTCTCAGGAGGAGGGTAACAGGTCCTGAGTCTCAGCCCAGGTGATGGTGTGAACAGTATTATCATTATTATTACCACACATCACCAGCACACCTTTGATGGCGCTCCTACACCTTCGTATTATTATTACCACACATCACCAGCACACCTTTGATGGCGCTCCTACACCTTCGTATTATTATTACCACACATCACCAGCACACCTTTGATGGCGCTCCTACACCTTGGTGGCTGCTGCACTCCACACAGGAGCAGGGGATGATGGCACATATCTATAAAGTAAAAAGGTTTTCGATGAGACTGTGCTATTTCTTCCCTTCCCTGGTCGATGATACAGCCTTTCTCCAAGGTTACTTGTCATTCCTGGTGTAACGACGTACGGGTTGAGTCCGGTAACACCTTCTGAATAATAGTATGTGACAGAGTGGAGTGACCAGGAAGAAAAGCGTGTTCTGCACCTCAACTGACTGATTATATCATAAGAATAAAGAGAATTACACACATAAATGTCACTTGCAAGGATCAAGCCAGAGATGAAGCATAGATAACTAGAAGGGTTAAGGAAACAAAAATTGTAAA